>NW_026897233.1:0-190000 GCF_033153095.1 Gastrolobium bilobum | reverse complement strand
AATAAGCTCATAAATTCTTGTTTTTTGTTAGATATAGATGATGAGAAAGGAGAATGTGTCAAAATACAAGAGTTAGTTCCACCTATTGGAATTTTAAAAAATGAGAATAAATTGATCTAGTGTGCATTGGAAGAGAATGTGAATGTGAACTTCAACTCATTAAGATATCTATAGTCGTGTGACAAATGCCAAATCAACTAGATTGTTCATATTTTAAGTTTCTACGCATATATACAGGATTGAAAGTACAAGATGAAATTTTCAAAGGATTGACCCTTGCCGGTGATGTCATTCAAATCGTTGACAAATTTTCATTGTTACTCCTTTAAGACTAGGAATTAAGTCACATCTCATTTGTAGGAGATATAAAGAAACTTGAAGGTCTTGCATTGGCCTATTGTTCATTCCCTGAATTACCAAATGATGTTGTAACTACACAATTGGCAAAGTTGAAATTGTTAAAGTTATACAAATGTGATATGGAAAAGAATTATTTTGAAGTGATTGGAAAATTGCCATAGGCAGAAGATTCGACCATCATCGATGAGAGATCTAAATGGCATGTTTACAATAAAAAAATATTGTTGAATTTTTTAATGTCGCCTAAACACTGCAAAGGTATGCAATAAAATTAGGAGTTCAGCATGAACATTATCATGTGAAATTGTTTTTCACTCATTGGAGAACTTTATTGCTTGGTTGTTTTAAAAAATCAAATGAGGAGATTAAAGTTTGGCCAAAAAAAATGGAGGTTCTATATATTGCAAATATTAAGGGAGGTGAGAAAAATATTATCCATGATATATTTAAAGAAGAATATATATGAGCGGATTAAGGATTAGTGATTCTAAGGATATAAAGTGTCTAGTTGATACTAGAAATCATTTGAGTGAGGTAGGAAATCTCTTCTCCAAGTTGGTTACCCCAAGAATAAAGAGGATAGAGCAAATTAACATATTAAAATTTTGACTAATCCCAAATTCTTAATTTTATTTTCCATCTTAATTTTGCATTTCACATCCTATTGTAGAGTTTCTTTTCCATCCCAAATTTGTACTCTATGTAAAGTATTTATATGTGCATGACATTCATATTTTGTGAAGTATTTATGGGGTAGGATATACTTACCACAAAAAATATTTATCACCTTTATAACCAACTTAACCACCGTTGAATTTTCGTCAATTTAACGGTTATAATTATTGGATTTATTATAAATTAATAATTAATTAAATGCAACCCAATAATTCTCAATAAATTATAACAGTTAGATTGACGAAAATTAACGGTGATTAAGTTGGTTGTAAGAGTGGTAAACTTTTATGGTGGTAAGTATATCTTTCCCCCTTTACTTTAAGGGGAGGGTTATATTTACAAAAAATTTTATTTACAAACTACACTATGCTCTCCCGGGAGAACATAGTGTATTTGTAAAAAAAAAAATTATAAACGGGTCTTTCTCCTTACTTTAATCATATTTTAAATGGAGAAAGATATATTTATCATCATCAAAGTTTACCACTCTTACAACCAACTTAATCACCATTAATTTTCATCAATCTAACGGTTTTATTGAGAATTATTTGGTTGCATTTATTAATTAATTATTAATTTTCAATAAATCCAATAATTATAACCGTTAAATTTGACAAAAATTCAACGGTGGTTAAGTTGGTTGTAAATGTGGTAAACATTTTTTGTGGTAAATATATCTTGCCCCTTAAAAGTATAAGGTGATAATTTAAACGGTCTTTGTAAACAGATTTGAACTTCCTCGTACCATTCATAAAAATGGTATCAAAGCCAAGGTGTGGAGCCATGTAATTGGAGATGATGATGTTTCAAGGCCCTAGGGGAGCTTGATATTGAGCCTCACACTTAACGGTAGGATGTTGGAAATATTCAAGTGTAAGTAGTGGTGTGAAGTCCCACAGTGGCTAGACATAAACCAAGTGAGGAGCATATAAGTGTAAAAAACCCATAGACCTACAACTTTAAAGTTTTGGATTGAGATGTGGGGCCAGCTCACTAATTATGATTTGTCATGTGGTGTCAACCCATTCGTTGTGATTTGTCGCTTGACCCATTAATGAAGTATCATTTGTAAAGGGTTTTGAACTCCTCGTACCATTATTAACAATCATTTTATCAATTTGTTTGGTGAATTAATGCAGATTAGGAATGGACGTTATAAAATAGCAAATGTCACATACTTTGTTGGCATGTGAGGGTCAGTTTCGGCCAGCCATCGGCCACCTCTACACCAATCATCGCCACCGGTCAACCCTACAAAATAAAATGTAATTGTATAAAATAATCTTTTAACCAAATTAATAAAGGCAAATGTACTAGTGTTGTTGCCGCCAATTTTTTATTTTTTGCAGCAACACAAAAAAGTTAGAATATACATGTGAGTTCTGATTTTTTTTTTAAAATACCAGAATCTATATGTGAATTCTCGTATAAATATATTTGGTGCAAAATTCCTCATCTACAATAATAATAGAAGTAACGAAACCATTAATAAAATAAGAAAAAAATATTTGTCCTATGACATAATTTGTGTCATTTCACTCTCATAAAGAGGTAGGACCTACATTTTTATATTTTTTTGTCCACTCTCTCCTCCTTTATTTATCTGTTTTCCTCATTTAAAATGACATAATTTTACATTATTTATAATATACACTGTTGTCTCACAAAATAATAAGCGTCAAAACTAAACATGTAACTAATGTAATGAGAGACAGGCATATAGCAAGGACTGGGGGGATGAACGAGCATGTGGATAGTAGCAAGGTTGGCGCGTGGTTTTTGTGATGCTGTTGAATCGCGTGGACAGTAGCAAACACGTTAACACACGAAGCATACAATTCTGAGCTGAGAAAGGCTGGTGCCCATCACTCTCTCTCTCTCTCTCTCTCTCTCTCACACCACTTTCCTTCTCTCTCTTCCTCTCTCTGTCTTCTTCTTCTTCATCTCTAATGTAGTTTTCTTTTTTCTTTTTCTTTTTTTAACTGAATTTTTACTCGCGCAAAGTGGTAAGCTTATTTGTTTTTTTGTTTTTTTTTTTCTCATTTAATTCTTGTTTGGTTTCCCCAAAAAACGAGTTCTTGAGATCTTGCAATTCTAGCTTCAATTTTAGTGGTTTGTCTAATCTTCTCCTTGTCAGTTCGACCCTTTATCATTTTCTTATCTGGGAAAAGTTTCTTATGAATTTTCTCGAGAAAAAAAAATATTTTTTTTGGGGGATTTTGATGAGCTGTTTGGTCTCTGCTCAGGTGTATTTGGGGAAGTTTGATTTGGGAAATGAACAGAGGACAGTCACCGGAGCCTCTTGATTTCTTCATCTGGACTGTTGAGGTTAATCATTCCTTTCCCTCTTTCTTTAATCCCTCAGTTATTTGATATATTCTTTTAATTATAATATATATTTTCCAAAAATAAAAATAAAAAATGACATATAATCTGTTTTTAATAAGATTTGTACTTTTGACATATAATTAGATCTTTTGCATAAGTTGGTTTTACTCAATTCGTTGGTAGATAACTTGAACTTGCTCGATGGTAGTTTGGGTTTTGATGCTCATTTGCTTCAGTAATTTTCTTATAGAATGATATATCTGGTCTGGTCGTCTATGATCTTTTTTGTTCTTTTAATTTGATTGCTGCCATGTTGTTATGTAAGGTCTTTTTAGCAATTTAGCATAACAGTTGTTGTGTATTTCTATTTTCTTTCCATCCTTCTTTCAATTCAGATAAATTTGAAGCAGAAAGTTTAGGTCTTGTATTTCATAAGACACAAGGCCTGTTCTTGTGTGTTGAAAAGTTGAATATAATGTTGTCTTTCAGTGGGGGAACTTGGTGGATGATGTTGAAGTCCTTCTCAACTCAGGGACATGATTTGCTAATCAAACTTGTGCAGGCATTATTGCCTTTACCAGTGAATCTCGTTACCTTGATTGAACTGTGACTCTCGTTTGTAGTTGCAGATTATCTGGTTTTTAAATTAAGTTTCCAATTCATGCTAGACAACTTTGTTCAATTCTTCGGTTTGACACTTAGAGTTTCTAATATCATTAAAAAGTGAGGGATTTAACATTATTTTCTCTAAGCAAATAATATTAGTCCCACACCGAATGCTTACACCTTTGTGCAGCACAAGCATAGGTTATAAATCTTCATTTTGACGAGTTCCTACAGCAAAGCCACCCATATGCATCTCGCTGAGATACCGTATTTTAAACTCTGTTGTTGCAGTTATGTTTTGTAAATATTAGTTGTCTTGATTATGCCCTCAGTCCCTGTTCCTTTATCAGTAATATGGCAAGCTTATGATTTATCATTGTCAATAGTTGCTCAGTTAAATAGGTTATTAGAGCCATATATCAATTTCAAGTTGAAACTTATATAGATGAAGATGAATCATCTTGTCATATTCTACTTTGGTGATGCATTATGAGTGTCAAGATCACAAGATTGCAGTATGATTCTTCTTATGTATTGTTAAATGTTTAAGTAAGTGCATACTCAGTGCTATTTTATAGGTCCAGACTCTACAATGTAATGGATGCACTGTTATGAATGACTGATATAATGTATTAAGCTCTAAAATGCTTCTACATCTTTTATTTAATTCATTTATGTTATTGACTGTAACGTGAACTGTACATATTACACAAGAGCTGTTTGTTGAGGATCTAATCTCGGTGAATATAATCTTCTGACTGCTTCTTCTTCTTTGGGTGCCGTTATACAGACATATGATGCATCTTCAAATGTAACTGATAACTGAGAATATAAACTAACAGCAGTGCTCTCGCTCATCTTTTGTCTGTTTTATCAGGATGTTGGCTTTTGGCTGGAGACTATAAATCTTGGTAATTACCGGCAAATTTTTAAAGAAAATGGTGTTAATGGAGAATACCTGGAAGGAATGTCTATGTTCACGACTGAACAGATCCTTCGATTCATTAGACGTTGCCACATGAAGTGGGGAGACTTTATCACATTGTGCAAGGAATTAAGACGGATTAAAGGTTTTTCTCTCTCCCTTAAGCAGTAAACAGATAATGACACACCAATAAACTCTCATTTGATTTTTTTTTTTTTTACTAATCTGTTGTGTGCTCTTCATCCACTGAGATATGGCTTGATCATCGTTGTTGTAACAATCTGTTTAATGCCATTTGAACAATCTAGGGGAACATGAATATACTAGATGAAAGATTAAACTAGAGGTTTAGTATTGGTGAGATATCTCTTGAAATTGATATCATGCGTCTGTTTTCGGTACAGTTGTCTCTTCAATACAGGCAACCATTAACAGATTCTTATCATGAGGCATAATTTTCTGACTTTGTTATGCAATATTGCAAAGACAATTTATGAATTAAATTTTCTTGGAAGTATTCCTTCCCTACAGATGTGACAATCTGTTTGCACTATATTCTTCTTTGTAGTTGAAAAATCTGATTATCCGAAACTGTCAAAATGTTTCCTTAAACATGTGATGTGTTTATATTTAAGGAGACATGGAATGTGCATATGCTTCTTCTGTTTTGTTGTCTTGTGACTTTCTTACAAGATGATATTCTTGTGACAACATTACAACATTGAAGAGATGGAAGGAGGGAATCTTTACTTCAGCAAGTTGTTGAAATAAAATGTCCCTATCTTTTACATGCCCCTAACCTCTGTGTGCTATTGCTCATGTCTATAGTGGCTTGTCTGAAAGGGGAGCAAAAGGTCCGGCGGCCTTGGTGGGCACCGGCTTGCCTATCTGCAGTGTTCTTAAAAGTTGCAAAATCCAACAGACAATCAAGAGTTGTTTCCTTGAAGCTGGAACCATGATACAATACAACATCTGCATATGTGTACGTATAACAATTTTCCTTTTGCCTAGACAACAGAAGATTGGAAAGAACTCTTTTTAGCCTTTTTTTTCTTTGGATTCCAAAACTTGTTTGTTTCATCTCCTCTGGAGATCTCTTATGTAGAAGGTCCATGTGCACTAATTTCTGGTGCTGTGTAATTATGTATTTTCTCCTATATGAACGAAATACGATATATGTTGTTTCTCTTCAGGTTCAAATGTCCTTTTTCTCCAATTTTATAGTTTATGTGAGAGCGTCTAACGTCATTATTTCCGTGTGTAATTCTACATTTCCACTCCCTCGCAAGTTGCATAGTGAAGTGTAACTACTATTTATATATACATTACTTAAATTCTTTATACTAGTTAAATGAATTGTTATTTGTAACAAAAAAATAAAATGAATTGTTATTTTCTTAATATTAAAATATGAAGCTACGAATTTTTATAAAATTGATCAATATTATGTTTGTCGCAAGTTACAAAACTTAACTAATGCAATGATAAAACCCTTTAACAAAAGCCACACTAAAATATATTCAAACATCTATAATGCATTTTTCATATATTTATCATTTTAAAAATGAAAACAATAAACTCTAAAAATTTAGAGTAGAAAATGAGAGCTCATTATATGTTAAAAATATTTTCTCCCCACTAGTGACTAGCCACTACCTCGTACGCTTGCACATCTTGGTTTTATATGCATGTGATTATGCTTCGTATTACCTCATCCCCTTGAATTACAACACAAAAAAAATGCATTCTTTTATTAAGTAATTTATTTCAACCTTTTACACTTACTAGTTCTGTGGATATAAAAAGAGAGGGGCCTGTAACCCTTCTAACAATCCTAGCAAGATGAGAAAAATTTATATTTTCGCATATGTGCAGATTCGTGAGATTATTGTTGCATTAGAGCACGAGATGGCTATGCGTTTCATGAAAGATCATCAATTATAATGAATTTTTAAATGAACCTATAATAATAAAAGTTATTATATATATATATATATGTATGTATCAATTATATAATAATTATTCATATAAATTGACGATTACAAAATATATAATTTATTTTGATATATTATTTGAAATTCTTCTTGGCAAGAATTTTAAATTATTAAATTAGATTGTGATTTATAATATCAGAGTTCATTTTAATTGTTTTCTTTTGGTGATTTTTAAGATTTCATTTTAAATTCTTAAATACCTTCAAATATCCATCTATTTGTATAAATAAATACTCACAAGTGAACGAGGTAAGTGGTTAGATTTGGTCTAGTGATGGAGAATTTCGTTAGTTTATTTTTGTTTTATGTTCAATTTCCATTTACATAAAAAAAATAAAAATAAAAATGAACGAGGAGGTGAGAGGGAAAAAAAATAATTTATTGCTTTTTTAATAAAAAATTACGAAAATGTAGTCGTTTTATTAATTACAAAAATATAGCAGTCAAACACGCCCACATAGGGCGTGACCAAGTTGGAGAGAGACATACTCCATCTGGGCGTGACCGAGGAGAGAGACACGTCTCATCTGGGCGTGTTTCACCAGGTGCTGTCACGTGTCACAAAAGTCAATAATTTGACCGTGAAACTTTGGAAGTCCATAACTTTTGACTCGGGTATCCGAATTAGGTAATTTTTTTTATTCCACATAACTTTTCGAGATCTACGTAATGACACCTCATTTGGCATATTTTGTCTCTCACAAAATTTTGAATTTACAACAATGATACCATAATTATTAAAAATGACATGACTTTGTTACCTTATAATTATTACTAAAAATAATCTAACATTTTTATAATCATGAACAAAAACTTAAAAATAAAAATAAAACGAAAAACACTCACTTAACTTTTTAATATAAATTATTTGATATCCTGTCACCGACAGATGTTAACCGAATAAAATTATAAATTTCATAAAATTCTTCATTCAAAATTTTAATATATATCTCAATAACATACATAATTAACCTTATCATAACTTACCATAATCATACGGATCTTTATTATGAATGTTTCTAATCATTTTCTGCTTATTAATTTGAGTTTAAACGTTCTTATGGTATCATTATTGTAAATTCAATTTTTTTTGTGAGAGACAAAATATGCCAAATGAGGTGTCATTACGTAGATCTCGAAAAGTTATGTGGAATCAAAAAAAAATTACATAATTCGGATACCCGAGTCAAAAGTTTTGGACTTCCAAAGTTTTACGGTCAAACTGTTGACTTTTGTGCCACGTGGCAGCACCTGGTAGAACACGTCTAGATGAGACGTGTCTCTCTCCTCGGTCACGCCCATATGGGGTGTGTCTCTCTCCAACCGGTCACGTCCTATGGGACTTGTTTCACTGCTATATTTTCGTAATTAATTTCAAAACGACTACTTATTTATAGGGGTGTTCATCAACCGATCCAAACCGATTCAAATCGCGAAAACCGAACCGAAAAACCAATAACCGAATAAACCGAAAATCGAAAAATCAGAAACCGAAAGAAAACCGCAAATTTTTATTGGATTGAATCGATTTTCGGATGAGTTGATGAAAACCGATCCAATATATTAATTATTCTCTACCTACTTGTCCTTTCTTCAATCATAGTCCAAAAATTTCTAAACTCAAGACCCATTAACTCATCAACTAAATCCAAAAAAAAACTTAGTCACGTCTCATCAACTATAGTATTGTTTACTGATATTTTTGTATTTCAATTTTTTTTTTACAAAGCCAATATATACAAAAGATGTTATTTGCACAATAATCATGAAACTAATTTTAGGATATTCAAAAAGCCGAAAACCGATCCAATCCAAACTGAAAAAAATTGGATTGGATGGGATCGGATTTGAAAAAAAATCTAAACCGAATGAATGATTACATGATCAAACCGAAAGGATTGGATCAGATGTGTTTTGCTTCCAAATCCGATCCAACCTAGACCGAACACCCCTACTTATTCATAATTTTTTATTAAAAAAATAATAAATTAATTTTTTTCCCGGAGGCGAGAATCATCACCCCCTTCTCCTTCCCTGTAGCCATTGTTCGTATAAATTGTACTTATTGAATTTTTCAAAAGTTGTTAAAAATAAAAAAATTCATATGTAATTTTTTAACTAGAGATTTTTTTTATAATAATATTTTTTGCTTATGTATGCTTATATTTATTTTTGATATAAATTAATAAAATAATCATACTTTATGAATTATTTTTTATTCGCCCGTTTTTTATTGTCTTGTGAATAATTTTATTCTAACACTGTATTTCTCAAACGTTGAATTATATCTCCTGCGAAAACATTAAACCCAAAAAAAAAAATATATATATCAAAAGGGACATTTTAGAATCTTTATAATTTCAAATTTACATGTACATGAAGTCGTAAAATATATTATCATTTCATAGTAAATACCTAATGAAAAAAAATTTGCTTGAACTTTTAACATGGAATCGAATATAAAGTTCTAGAATATAACTTTTATTATTAAATACTTTGTTCTTTTCTTTCATTTCCCTCTTTGGGATTCAAATGTTTTCTTGTGTGAGTGAAAAGTGAAAACCCCATAAACCCTAAAACCTGGCGATTCTGAACGATCATGTTTTCTTCTGGAAAGAAGAAGAGCAACGCGAGCTCTTGGAGAGAGCAAGGTCACGGTCCCACACCGCTGGATTCTCCGATCACTCCTCTTCGAACCTCCGTCATCGGAAACGCCATCCCTAACCGCCCAAGCACCGGAACACCCGCTCCTTGGGCTCCTCGCTTATCTGTCCTTGCCAGGTACTCGCTATTCACTCCTTCATCGAACGTGCTTTTGGTCAACATATTTCAACGTTATCTATTTCCCCATTGCGTAGGGTTCGAAGTGGAAAAGGTGACAATACAGATCCAATTAAACCTGTTTTTGTTGCGGAGTTTCCTCAAGTGGTTCGTGATGAGCAAGCCACGTTGCTGCATAAACGAGTTCCTGGTGAGAACAATTGGATGTATTAGTTGATTTCATTAGCATAGCATGTGTATTCGGAGTTCGATTATTTTTGAGATATGATGTAATGCAATGCAGTTGAATATTGCGCGTCTGGTGGGATCGACAAGAGTACATCCCTTGCTTGGATTATTTGTGGAAACAGGGTCTATCTTTGGAGTTACTTGTCTCCTGTGTCTTCTACGAAATGTGTTGTTCTTGAAATTCCTTTGAACGATGGAGACATTGGCGAAAATGATGTTGTTGGTAATTGGTTGTTTTGTGTGGTTAATTGTGATGCTGCGTCTGCGGGGACGAATAAAGTTGCAAAACATTGTAACTCTGTTGCTGTTGTTTTGTGTAATCGAAAAACTCGGGCTGTTGTATACTGGCCTGACATCTATTCTCAATCACACAATGCTCCGGTTACCAGTCTTGCTTCTTCTGATGAGTTGGAGGCTATTTTGACTCCTGATGGGAAAACATCATCCTTCCACAGGCAGCGGCGGCAAAGTAAGCTGGGAAGTAGTTTGAATGGATTGCACACATTTAACTCTTTGATTGCTTCTGCAGTTCCTGGTTGTGAGTTTGTATGCATTGCCCTTGCATGTAGCTCAAGTGGTGAACTTTGGCAGTTTCAGTGCGGTCCTTCTGGCATTCGTCGAACGAAAGTAAATGAAAATATTATTCATTTCCTTCCCCAAGGTGGTGATTCAGGTCAACCCATTAGCAAAAAAGGGTACCCGAGGTCGCTGACATGGTGTTTTCCGCACCATTCTTCTAAGGAGTCAAATTGGCAATTTTTGGTATTGACTGACCATGAGATACAGTGTTTCAGGGTAGAGTTTGGTTCTGATATACATGTTTCAAAGCTTTGGTCTCAGGAAATTGTTGGAACAGATGCTGAGGTTGGCATTAAGAAGGATTTGGCTGGTCAAAGGGGAATCTGGCCTCTTGATGTGCAGGTAGATGATCATGGTAAAGTGATTACCATTCTTGTTGCAACCCTTTGTAAGGACCGGATTAGCAGTTCAAGCTACTTGCAGTATTCTCTTCTGACCATGCAATATAAATCATGGTTGGGTGTAGAGACTACAAATGACAGGATTTTGGAGAAAAAAGCCCCGATTGAGGTGATAATCCCTAAAGCTAGAGTTGAAGATGAAGACTTCTTGTTTTCCATGAGGCTTCGGATAGGGGGGAAGCCTTCAGGATCTACAGTCATAATATCTGGGGATGGAACAGCAACTGTCTCCCATTATTATAGAAACTCTACACGACTCTATCAATTTGATTTACCCTATGATGCTGGAAAAGTACTAGATGCTTCAATCCTTCCTTCTGCAGATGATTATGAAGAAGGTGCATGGGTTGTATTAACAGAGAAAGCTGGAATATGGGCAATACCCGAGAAGGCTGTCATACTTGGAGGGGTTGAACCACCTGAGCGAAGCTTATCTCGCAAAGGCAGCTCAAATGAAAGATCTGCACAAGAAGAGATAAGAAATCTTACGTTTGTAGGTAATTTTGCTCCTAGAAGGGCTAGCTCTGAAGCATGGGGTACTGGAGATAAACAAAGGGCGGTTTTGAGTGGGATTGCACGTCGAACTGCGCAAGATGAAGAATCAGAAGCTTTATTGAATCATCTTTTCAATGAATTTTTATCATCTGGGCAAGTTGACAGGTCTCTTGAAAAGCTAGAAGCTTCAGGTTCATTTGAAAGGGATGGAGAAACCAATGTTTGTGTGCGGATGAGCAAATCAATCATTGACACCTTAGCTAAACACTGGACAACAACTAGAGGTGCAGAGATTTTGGCCATGGCTGTTGTTTCCACCCAACTCTTGGAAAAACAGCAGAAGCATCAACAGTTCCTTCACTTTCTTGCCTTATCCAAATGTCACGAGGAGCTGTGTTCTAGGCAGAGTATGAAATTTGTAGTCTATTCACCAAAAGTGCATTTGTTTTGGTTTGAGCTTCAAACCATCCCTTTTACAATACTACCATATCCAACTAACTTGTTTGCTATGTGTTAAGTTGGTTGTTATATGATGTGGGGGTTATATGAGTACAAGTGTTTATTTATCTACCAACCTTATTTTATTTAAAAATAAATAAACCAGCTACCTCATAATAATGTTTAGATGATCAATTTAATTCAAATTGTGCAGATGGAAATAATCATACATCATAGCATGATTTCATATGAAGTATATCTAAAATAACTTTAGCTGAGTGTTTTTTCACTAATAGGATTTTGAGGTTTATAAATTGGATAAAACGAAGATAAGCTCAATCATCACCTATCTGCTCCTCTGCCTCAGCATGTGTGAATGAGTGAAAGGTAGGAGGTTTATACTGTGACTAAATGAATAGGTGCTTAATTATCTTCTTTCTTTCCCTTTGCCTCACATGTGAGATTTAAACATAATATAAGCTTAATTATAGAGGGAAGGAGTGAATAAATCAATCAAGCAGCTTTGAAAGTTGTTGTTAGATATTTATATTTTTTATATTTTAGATTTGCACGAGGATTGTTAATTCTAGTTGTCATTAGACTTCTTAGGATGGGATTTTTTGTAATGATGTGTTTGGTTTATTTAGCTAATAATTGTGTTTTCCCAGCCATTTTTGTAAAAAATTGATTAAATAAAGTAAGGCAGTAAAATAAATAATTATAGGTTTAGGAAAATGGTAGAAAATAAAACACACGGGGAACAACAGGTAGACATTCCATGACTATATTATTTTTTCCCGATTTCCAGGACATGCATTGCAAATTATCTTGGAGCATGGGGAAAAGTTATCTGCAATGATTCAGCTGAGGGAACTGCAAAATATGATTAGCCAGAATCGTTCAACTAGTGTTGCCTCCTCAAATTCTAGTTTGGATATTCAGATGTCAGGCGCCCTTTGGGACATGATACAATTAGTTGGTGAGAGAGCTCGTCGGAATACTGTCCTTCTGATGGATAGAGATAACGCTGAAGTGTTCTACAGCAAGGTTTCAGATCTTGAAGATTTCTTTTACTGCTTAGATGTAGAGTTGGAATATTTTATAAAACCAGAGCACCCATTTGGAATCCAGATACAGAGGGCATGTGAACTCTCTACTGCATGTGTTACCATAATTAAGACATGCTTCAACTATAAGAATGAGAACCGTTTATGGTATCCACCTCCTGAAGGTTTAACACCTTGGTATTGTCAACCTGTGGTACGCAAAGGGATTTGGAGTGTTGCTTCCGTCCTACTTCAGTTGTTAAATGAAATATCTGGGCTTGATAAAAAAGCAAAATTAGATTTGTATAATCATTTAGAAGCACTAGCTGAAGTGCTACTCGAGGCATATTCAGGTGCTGTTACAGCTAAAATTGAGTGTGGAGAAGAACACAAAGGTCTATTAAATGAATATTGGGAGAGGCGAGATGCTCTTCTTGAATCTCTTTATCAACAAGTCAAAAAATTTGAAGCTACCCATAAGGTTATTATTCTATTTTGGTTACCTTATCCTTGCAATCCTGGTGTGGAATACGATTACATTGTTCAATTGGTTACTTCTGCAGGATTCAATTGAAGGAGCTGATGAGCTGAGTGAAGAAGCCATTATGAAGGTTACTTCACATCTGCTATCAATTGCCAAACGTCATGGATGCTACGAAGTTATGTGGACAATATGTTGTGATGTAAATGACTCAGAAGTACTGAGAAATATAATGGTATGTGTATGATTTTTTTCCTTTGTTATCCCACCCGTATTGCTTCTATTCCCTTTTATTTCTAGATATTTGATATGATGATTTTGTTAGCATAGCAAACCAAATATTCTGTTATGGATAGGACTTTAAGGCAGAATTGAAGTCCACTGAGAAGCAATATTTGCAGTCCTAAAACTGAAGGCCATATCTTTTCCATAGCTAGAGTTTAGAGTTGGGAACTCCTTAGGGGGCGTTTGGTAGAAGAGAAATTTCTTTTACCCGGGAATCATGATTTCCAGAAATATAATAGAAAAATGAGTTTTTCCTGGAATGTTACCAAAAAGTTGTTTGGTGGGCCAAAATATCCCGGGAATTTTGGGTTAATTTTCTTGATGTTATGTTTGGTTGTGTTAAATTTTTCCTTGCCATGGGAATCCTAGAATACCATCCTCTGGGAGGTATTCTTGGATGGTCTTTTCAGAAAATTTTACACAATAAAATTCTGGTAAAATCAGGTTCCCGGAAATTTTTTAGAAATTTCGTACCAAACGTGGGTAAATAAGATTATCAACCTCAGTTTCTCGGGAATCCTAAAAAAAATCTTCTACCAAACACCCCCTAAAGATCTCTTCATTATGATCCAACCACAAACCCCACAGCTCAACCAAAGTTACAGAACTCCACATATCTATTCCATAGCTAGAGTTTAGTGTTGGGAACTCCTTAAAGATCTCTTCATTACGAACCTACCACAAACTCCACAGCTCAACCAAAGTTACAGAACTCCACATAATTTTTTCTCCCTTCTTCCATTTTAAACCTTTTTAATGTTGTTGGAAGGAACTTCTAAAGAAAGACTGTGCAAACGAATGTGCATGAGGTATACCATGCATTCCTCGCGGTTGCACAATGCAACATTATTGTTTTGTGAGCTCTGAGAGCACAATACATATTCCAAAAAGGTGCCGTATTTTCGATGCAGCACCTGAAATGAGTCACTAGTATTCATCTAAATAAGTGGTTTACACTTCCTACACCTGCAATGTTGAATAGAACATCAGCCTTCCACACAAATTTGGCTAGTTGGAAATGATCATTTATGGTTACTATTGGTATCATTTAATCTTAAAGATTCTATATGTACTTTGTGTTGCGTGTTTTGTAGAAACTGTATTCTTGCTTATTCTTGGTAGTATTGATATTTTACTCTCGGTTGTGCTTTCATCAAATGTTTTTTTCCCTTCAATAATGTCTCTGTGGTTTGTGTGCACAGCATGAAAGCTTGGGACCTAATGGGGGATTTAGTTACTATGTCTTCAAGAAGCTTTATGAAAGAAGACAATTTTCGGAGCTTTTAAGGCTAGGGGAAGAATTTCCAGAAGAGCTATCCATTTTCCTGAAGGAGCATCCAGATCTACTTTGGCTTCATGATTTGTTCCTTCATCAATTTTCCTCTGCTTCAGAAACACTTCATGCACTGGCTCTCACTCAAAACATGCAGTCTAACTCAGTTGCTGAAGAGGAAGAAGAACAGGTGTCTATGAAGTTGAAACTAAAATTGTCTGACAGAAAGAATCTTTTATATCTCTCTAAGATAGCTGCCTTTGCAGGTATTGCTGCTGGGTTGTTTTTCATTCCTTATGCATATTATTTCCTTTCTCTTCATGCTATTTTATATTTCTTTAGATGTTTTCCTTCTAACTGTGATAGCTACTAATGTGCGAGATTTTGAACTCATTTTTGTTCACCTTGCAAATTGAAGTTAAACTTGCTCTGTTTAATTGAAGTTAAACCCTACTTTTAATATTCAGTTATCTGATAAAAAGTGAGTTTTTTGGTCATATGATAATATCATTTACCAAGTTGTCTTAATGGCAGCAGCTTTGCTGTTGCACTTTTGCTTATGGTAGGGAATTGATGGATCACAATCTAGACGCATGGAAATTTTTTATTTGCTTCTACCATAAATGTGTTCCTGTGCTGACTGTGTGTTAAAATCACAGCCAATGCCTCTTAACATAGATAAAGCAAAAATTGTCACATTGCTTAAGCATTGACTGTACCCATTTACATGTGACCCATTGCCTTTTATCTTGTACTGCTTTGGGTCTGGTTTTGAAATCACTGGAAAATATTGGTGTTGTTCTCAGACGTGCCTTTTTTTATCTATATGTAATGTTTCAGTTGGATACTGGTTGTTTAATAAGTTAAATGCCTTCTTTTTTCCTGGTAAATAGATGCCTGATAAATTGCAGTTATGATAATTACTATTGCCTTTTCTTGTCCAACAGCTGGTAAAGATGCTGGTACTCAGGTGAAGGTGGATCGCCTTGAGGCTGATTTGAAGATTCTAAAATTACAGGTAGATTTGAATTGTCAACTTGAACATGAAGTTGATGATTTTTTCCTCAATCACATTTATCGTTATTCTTCATGAATATTAGGCATCAATGAAAATTGGGGACCTCATAAAACCGAAGTTTGAGAGGCAACTTGCTATGTTAAGAGCCAACAGAAAGCCTGATGCTAAAATGCTATGATTTTTCAATTCTAGTAATGAGTATGCTTATAAAGTTGTTTAGGGGTTGGACACTAATAGATGAGGCTTGTCACACCTTTTAGAGTCCTTTTTATCCATTTGCACTTAAACATTTGACCTGCAGGTGGAAGTAATGAAACGTCTACCTTCCATTGGAGATAAGCAACTTGTTGAAGATGAGCTGCTTCATCCAGAAGACTTGATTAATTTGTGTCTGGAAGGTGAAGAGCGAGAACTGTCATTGTGGGCCTTTGATGTGTTTGCATGGACCAGTTCCTCATTTCGCAAAATCCACAAAAAACTTTTGGAGGATTGCTGGAAGAAGGCTGCCAGTCAGGATGATTGGAGTAAATTCCATGATTCATACATAGTTGAAGGGTGGAGTGATGAGGAAACCCTGCAAAACTTGAAAAATACTATTCTTTTCCAGGCTTCAAGCAGGTGTTATGGACCCCGAAGTGAAACCTTTGAAGAAGGATTTGACCAAGTATTGTCCTTGAGACAAGAAAATATGGAGACTTCTTTTATGGGGGATATGAGTTCTTCAGTTGAAACAATATTGATGCAGCACAAGGATTTCTCAGTTGCAGGCAAGCTTATGCTAATGGCAATCATGTTGGGGAGTGAGCATGGTGGTGATATCAGAATCGAAGAATGGCCTTCCCCTATGGAATAGTAGGGCCATAGATCGTTCCTATCCGTAATACAAATTAAGTTGGTGTGGTTTTGTACTAGCATGACTTGTGGAATGCATTTATTGTGTTCATTCCTCTTTTATAAGCATGCATTGTATTCACACCTTGACCGTGGATGATATTGATGATTCTGCTGAATAGAAGTAACATATAGTACAAATACACCAATATTAAAACTTAAAAGAAGAGAAATCTTAATGTACTCCACAGACAATTCTTTAACATCACATTTGGTAAATAAAAAGTAGTGTTAAAATGTGTTTCTTTATTTTATTATCCAATGTAGAAGTTTTGTAAGTATATTATATAATTAAAATGCCATGCAAATAACATCGATATTAAAATAACTTAAACTAATTAGACTAGGTCAGTATTTCTAAATAATATCAAATGTTTGCTGCACAAATCATCATAGATCAATTTGTGAAAAAAAAAAGGTTAAAAAAAGATGGATTTTTTTTGTAATTATAGTACAAATATATTATCTATGAAAACGAATAAAACATCCTTGATATCTGCAAATCAACTGTTTTTCAAATTTATTTTTTTTAAAAGAGGAATAAACTGTATTTTTTTGGCATTGTATCGTCCTTTTAGATCCGGATATCTTTTGACTTTTTTGTTTTGTTTTGGTTAGATAGTAACCTGTGTCCGAAATGCAAACTTCATTAATTCAGTTGCGCATTTGAATCTCTTTTTCAGGAGTTACGATTCTTAAGA
Source organism: Gastrolobium bilobum (assembly GCF_033153095.1). Taxonomy (NCBI): domain Eukaryota; kingdom Viridiplantae; phylum Streptophyta; class Magnoliopsida; order Fabales; family Fabaceae; genus Gastrolobium; species Gastrolobium bilobum. Next base: position 172,495 of record NW_026897233.1, on the reverse strand, counting down.
ATCGAGTTCATTATCTTTGAATAGGTCAAATCTCAATTTATAACTGAGACGTCAGTAAACTAATAACTTTTGAGTGATTGATTTTTAACTATACAAGTTCCAATCTTAAAACAGCGTAAGAGCATGCTTCCATTCCCAATTATTAATCATCAATTCAAGGGTTCAAAAATTACCATATATTATGAATAACTGTTTTTAAGAGTAACAAAAGACTTCGTAAGGTTTTTTATCAAACAACATTGACTTATGTTATTTTTTGTTAACTCAATTATTGATTTTATTTTTTATTTTTTTACACGACCCAAATTATATCTTTAAAGCGGCTATTAATATCAAGTTTGGATTTAGACACACTTAAATCGCCCTTTTTCCAAAAATGTATTTAATGGAAATCAAATTTAAATTCTCTCTACTTACTCAGCTTATATTACCAATTAAACTGTATCCATTGAATTTCAATTATCAGTCTATATTACCAATTGAATTACAATTATTGGATTTCAGTTATTGCATCCTACAGTTAGTATGTCATGTCTAACATTAATTAATCACTATCACTGTACATAAGAAGCGGCTCCATAATCCCTAAAATAATATTGGTAATTCATGGCATTGCTTCTTGTGATCCTAAAGCTTTCGTTGCTTTATTAGGAATAGTAGGGCCATAGATCGTTCCTATCCGTAATACAAATTAAGTTGGTGACTTGGTGTAGGTTTTGTACTAGCGTGGCTTTTGAAATGCATTTATTGTGTTCTGTTGGTGTTTCAAGGTTGCTGTTGATGTCCTATTTTTTAGGAGTTAATTAGTTGTTTTTTAAATTGATTAGTCTTTTGTTTAGGAGTTTGTTTACTGCATTTTACTGTTATTGCTTTGTTAGTTTGTTGCTGATTTTGTGGACCAACAAAATCAGCTGGTTAGTAGCAACCGCATGAGCTCAGTTTTGTATTTAAAAATAAGTTCATTAGTCAAAATAAAATAAGCTGTTGCACAATATTGTTTCTGATGTTTGTTTTTCTCATAAAAGATCAACATTGGTATCAAGAGCCTTCTTGATCTTAAGGGGCTGTGAGTGACTTGAGAAATTAATGGAGGGAGGATCGAGTGGTTTTTCAGCAATGGCTCCACCAATATTCGATGGAGAAAATTATCAAGCATGGGCAGTGAGAATGCAAGCCTATCTAGAGGGTTGCGATTTTTGGGAAGCTGTAGAACAAGATTATGAAGTTGCTCCCCTTCCTGATAATCCAACCATCAATCAGATCAAGTTTCATAAGGAGAGGATAACAAGAAAAGCAAAGGCAAAGTCTTGTTTATATGCTGCTGTCTCACCTGCCATTTTTAGCAGAATTATGGCTTGTGAATCAGCTCAAGCTATTTGGGACTTCCTCAAAGATGAGTATAAAGGAGATGAGAGGATTAGAAGCATGAAGGGGCTGAATCTAATCACACAATTTGAGAGATTGCAGATGAAGGAGTCTGAAACAATTAAGGAGTATTCTGATAAGTTGGTAAATATTGCAAATCAAGCAAGAGCTCTAGGCACTGACCTCTCTCATAATAGGCTAGTGCAAAAGGTTCTTGTCTCCTTGCCCGAAAGGTTTGAAGCAACCATTGCATCTTTGGAGAATACCAAGGATTTGTCTCAAATCAAGTTGGTAGAATTGCTAAGTGCTCTGCAAGCACAAGAGCAGAGAAGGTTAATGAGGCTTGAAGGAAGTACAGAAGGAGCTTTGCAGGCTAAAGAACAACATAATGTAAGATGGAAGAAAGGAGATGACAGTAGTGGTTCAGAAGCTGCTGCAGGAGAGAACAATGCAGTCAACTCTAAGAACAATTGGGGCGGGCATTCCTCATGTAAGCATTGTGGAAAGCAGAATCACCCACACTTCAGATGTTGGAAGAGGCCAGATGTGAAGTGCAGAAAGTGTCATAGGCTTGGACACATTGAAAGGTTCTGCAAAGAAAAAGGAGATCAGCAGCAAGGTGAGGCACATGTTGCAGACCAGCATGAGGCAGATCAATTATTTGCTGCCTCTTGTTTCTCCTCTAGTGCTCCATGTGATAGTTGGCTTGTTGATAGTGGTTGCACAAACCACATGACAAGTGATGAAAAGCTATTTAGAGACCTTGACAAGTCATTGCAGTCAAGAGTGAGAATTGGAAATGGAGAATATCTAGAAGTGAAAAGTAAAGGGACTGTAGCAATAGAGAGCTATGCTGGAACTAAGCTGGTTTCTGGTGTGATGTACGTGCCTGATATTGATCAGAATTTGCTGAGTGTGGGGCAGTTGGTAGAAAAGGGATTTAAAGTGATATTTGAAGAAGGGAAGTGTTTGATCTTTGACTCAAATGGTCAGGAGCTGTTCATAATAAAGATGCAACAGAAGAGTTTTTCTCTAAATCCCCTTGAGAAGGAGCAAGCGGCATTCAAGTGTCAGGCTAGTGATTCAGAAATATGGCACAAAAGGTTGGGGCATTTTCATTACAAAGGCTTACTATTCATGCAGAAGAATGAAATGGCAACTGGGTTACCAATCCTGGAGGAGCAGATCACAAGGTGCAAAGCTTGTTCTTTGGGCAAACAGACAAGACTTCCTTTCAAAGAATCCACCTGGAGAGCTACAAAGAAGCTACAACTAATTCATACAGATCTTTGTGGTCCTCACGTGACTCCTTCACTAAATGGCAGCAGGTATTTTCTTATCTTCATTGATGATTATACTAGAATGTGCTGGATTTATTTTATGAAGCAAAAGTCAGAAGTTGCTGAGATATTTCTGAAGTTTAAGAGATGGGTTGAGACTCAAAGTGGCTGCAAAATTCAAGTCATCAGATCTGATAATGGAACAGAATACACTTCACAAAGGTTTAACACTTTCTGTGAGGAAGCTGGAATTGAGCATCAACTTACTGTTCCTTATTCTCCACAGCAAAATGGAGTTAGTGAAAGAAAGAATAGAACCATTATGGAAATGACTAGGTGTCTGCTGCATGAGAAGAATCTACCAAAAGAATTTTGGGCAGAAGCAGCAAACACAGCTGTTTTTTTGTTAAATAGACTGTCTACAAGGGTACTGGAAAAGAATACACCTTTCGAAGCTTGGTTTGGTTTCAAGCCATTTCTAAAAAATTTGAAAGTGTTTAGTTGTCTGTGTTTTTCTCACATTCCACAGGTCAAGAGAGACAAGCTGGGAGAAAAAGCTGAACCTGGAATTTTCATTGGCTATAGTCTGGTGTCAAAAGCCTACAAGATCTATCAACCACAGACAAAGAAGGTGATCAATAGCAGGGATGTTCAGTTCCTAGAAGATGAGCAGTGGGACTGGAGAGATGAGCCACAAGCAAAGCATAAGGAGGTCTCACTGGATTATGATGAGCTAGTAGATGATGATCCAATTAGAGGTACCAGATCTCTGACTGATATATATCAGAGGTGTAGTGTGGCTGTTTTGGAACCTTCAAGTTATGAGGAAGCTAAAAGTGATCAGAGGTGGATGAATGCTATGAAGGAAGAGTTGGCTATGATAGAAAAAAATCAGACATGAGAGCTAATAGAAAGACCTGAGGACAGGAAAATGATTGGAGTAAAATGGGTTTTCAGGACCAAACTCAATCCTGATGGCTCAGTGAATAAGCATAAAGCCAGGTTAGTGGTGAAGGGATATGCACAGGTTTGGGGAGTTGATTTCTCAGAAACCTTTGCTCCGGTTGCAAGACTAGATACAATTAGAATGATTCTTGCCTTGGCAGCTCAACAAGGATGGAAAGTGTATCAGTTAGATGTGAAATCTGCTTTTTTGAATGGAGAGTTGCAAGAGGAGATTTATGTTGAGCAGCCAGAAGGCTTTGTCACACCAGATCAGGAGGAGAAGGTTTATTTGCTGAGAAAAGCTCTCTATGGTTTGAAGCAAGCTCCTAGAGCATGGTACAGCAAGATGGATGAGCACTTGCTGGGTTTGGGTTTCATAAAAAGTCTTAGTGAATCCACTTTATATGTCAAGAAGTTAGCATCTGACTTAGTGGTGGTGTCTCTTTACGTGGATGATATGCTGGTAACAGGGAGTAATAATTCTCAAATTACTGCATTCAAAAGGGAAATGATGAAAACGTTTGAAATGACTGATCTTGGTGAGATGTCATATTTTTTGGGGATGGAGGTTAGACAAACTGAAAATGAAATTTTTATCTATCAAAAGAAGCACTTGAAGGAGATTCTGAAAAGATTCAACATGGAGGAGTGCAAGAGTGTAAGTACTCCAATGGGTCAAAAGGAAAAGTTTCAAAAGAAAGATGAATCGGAATCTGCAGATGAAAGAGTTTATAGGAGTTTAATTGGCTGCCTTATGTATCTCACTGCAACTAGGCCAGACATTATGTTTACCGTAAGTATCTTGTCTAGGTTTCTTAATTGTCCAAGTGAACTGCATATGGTAGCTGCAAAAAGGGTGTTAAGGTACTTGAAAGGTACTCTTTTATATGGAATCAAATTCTGCAGAATTCAGAAGTTTAAGTTGCAAGGGTATTCTGACAGTGACTGGGCTGGATCAGTGGATGATATGAAAAGTACTTCGGGTTATTGTTTTACATTTGGGTCAGCTTGTTTTTCTTGGTGTTCAAAGAAGCAGGAAATAGTGGCCCAATCAACTGCAGAAGCTGAGTTCATTGCAGCTACTGCAGCTGTAAACCAAGCATTATGGTTGAAGAAGCTGATGGATGACCTGCATTTGGAGCAAAAAGAAGGCATAGAAGTATTTGTGGATAATCAAGCTGCTATAGCTATTTCACAGAATCCAGTATTTCATGGAAGAACAAAGCATTTTAAGATCAAGTATTATTTTTTGAGAGAAGTGCAGAAGGCTGGAGAAGTGAAGCTAATGTACTGCAGTTCAGAAAACCAAATTGCAGATATATTCACCAAGTCATTTCATGTTAGTCGATTTGAATTTCTCAGGGAGAAGCTAGGAGTGTGCAGCACTTGATCCAGGAGGAGAATGTTGGTGTTTCAAGGCTGCTGTTGATGTCCTATTTTTTAGGAGTTAATTAGTTGTTTTTTAAATTGATTAGTCTTTTGTTTAGGAGTTTGTTTACTGCATTTTACTGTTATTGCTTTGTTAGTTTGTTGCTGATTTTGTGGACCAACAAAATCAGCTGGTTAGTAGCAACCGCATGAGCTCAGTTTGTATTTAAAAACAAGTTCATTAATCAGAATAAAATAAGCTGTTGCACAATATTGTTTCTTATGTTTGTTTTTCTCATAAAAGATCAACATGTTCATTCTACTTTTCTATGCATGCATTGTGTTGTTCACACCTTGATCCTGGATGATAGTGCTGGATAGAAGTAACATACAGTACAAATACGCTAATATCAAAAGATAAGGGAAATGTTTAATGTATTCCGCACAACAGCACAATTGGTAAAAAAAAAAATGTGTTGAAATGTGTTTCTTTATTTTATATCCACAGTAGTTGTGTAAGAATGATATAATTAAAATGCCATGCAAATAACATTGATAGTAATAAAACTTAAACTACGTAAAAAAAAAAACCTTAAACTAATTAGACTAGTTCAGTATCTCTAAATAACATCAAATGTTTGCTGCGCAATCATCATAGACAAAGCTGTAAAAAAGAAGTTAGAAAATAAGATGGTATTTTTTGTCATTATAGTAAAAATATATTATCTTAAAAAAAAAAACATGAAAACAAATAAAGCATTCTTGATATCTGCAAATCAACTGTTTTTCAAAATTATTTTTTATGGGAAAATAAACTGTATAATATATTGATGATTCATGGGAATGCTTCTTGAAATCATACTTAAGGCTTTCGTTGCTTTATTAGGAATTTTCTCCAATAATGGTGCTTGCACGAGCCTTCATTTATTTGTGATAGTCTAATAGAAGACACTAGTATGAAGTTCAAGTGGAGCCATTTAGTTTTAACCATGTTTGTAATTGCGTTTGGATTAGATATAAACCTAAAAATAAAATGAGCTTTTCTGAATCTTTAAAATTTTGAGGATTTTGAAGGGATGCTGAATGATAACACTCTACACTCCCTAGGTGCATGGGTTCAAAATTCAAATCATACCTAAAGTGCATACTTCAATGTCTCACAGAAAACTATATGATTAGATTGATAAAGATTATAATATATAGTTCCTTTTTAAAATTCTGTTTAGTGTTAACTTTGCAATGTTTCCCCTTGCAATATACATAGTGCAAGATAAATGAAGAAAGATGTGTAAGGAAAATTGGTGTCTGTAAATTGCTATATTGTTTCCTTGGCATCTCAAAATTGTGGCCACATATTTTCATTGACAAAAAATTTGTGTATATGTAAATATATGGTAGCACTAGCAGCCCCTTTTTTCCACACTCTCCGCGTCTAAACCGCGTCAGAGTTTTAAACCACATTTGTAACAAAAATTTTAGTGTTAAATATGAGAATCTACTGTTACACCACTTATATTATAACATATGGACTTGTCATTATAAATAAATAAATACATATTAAGAAAATGAATGTAAATATAATTAGGTGAGTTACTAAATTTTTTCCACTTTTGTCCCAGTTGAGTCCTATAAATATAATGACCACCCTTTGCTTCGTACTCACATAAAAAAGTTTTGAGATATGTTTAAGCTTTTAAATCACTCTCATTTGAGCTTAAGCCCCTTCTTCTCATCTTATTTGAGCTGGTAATTTTCCACAAATTCTCATTCATCTCAATCACTGAGTTTGAGGAAAGAGTTACCTTCCTTGTTAAACCCCATTGGTGTATATAACCAAGGTGGACTTCTCAACCTCCTCCTTAGAACACTAAAGCCATTTGGTCACATAGTAAGATGGGTGTCTGAAAAACCATTTCTTGAGAACTGAGTGTTTACAAGAAATGTTGAGTTGTTCAGTTTGAATCATTAAAAGGGCTGTCCAACCATTTTGGTTCTTCCCAACTTTCCTGAGCATTGTACAAAACTACAAATTAACTGTCACAACTCACAAACATGTCCGAAGCAAGCAAGTCCTCAGCTTGTGCTGATGGTGCCAATATTGATCTTGGTGCTAGCTTACTCCTCACAAGCAAGTACACCAAGATATGGCGTAAAAGCTTATACATAGGATTCCTCATCTCTCTGAAGAAGCCAACAACTTCCAGTGGCAGCCATGAATCTCCACTTTCTTCAGTACCATACACATCATTGCCTCCATCGGAGCCTCCTGCTAGAACCTCCTCTGCCAAATCTTTTGTTGCAATTGAAATAGTCTCTGATGCCGAAGAGGAGAAAGAAGAAGCTGTAGAACATGTAGGATGTTATGTTTTTTTATAAATCCTTTTTGGTTTTGGTATATTTGGGGTATCATTACTCTGAGCTGAATTATCTAAATGCTTGAAAGTGTTAAGGATGGATCTACTAACTGTTGTTTTTAGATGCTTGAGAAAGATGTATTTTGTTGATGGAATTTTCGTTTTATGAACAGGAGAGCTCTACTGATAATGGGAATCTTAGTATCAACAAGACCCCTTTTGCAATTCATGGAAGAAGCTTGTCTAGCTTTTTATTGAATAGCTGCAAACGCAATTGTTACACAATTTTAATGCTGTTGATCTCAGCAGGATTGTCCTTTGCCACAGAGTTCAAGCAGGAGGGAACTAGATATGGTTGGCATGATGGTGTTGCCATAGTTTTTGCTGTTTTCCTGCTGATTGCATTCTCTTCAATAGCAAACTTCTGGCGTGAAAGACAAATTGTGAAATTGGCAAAGGGAAAGGACAAGTCTGAGATGCAAAGCGCAATGAGTTATAATCCTGAAAAGATAGACCTATTGGAGGGACTAATTGAGAAGCCAATTTCTTACATTGACAAGTCTGCTCTTTTTATCTCTGTGCTGGTTGCACTTGTGGTGTTCATTCGCCTAATTTGTAAAAAAGATGCGGACAGTGGTGAGTTGCCAGAAATCAAGGGGAAGGTCACAATTGGTTTGCTGATGGAAGCCCTTGAAAGAATTTTTTGGAGACCACAAGGAAGGATTTCCATTTTGACAGGTTTTGTTACTGTTGCCATACTATGTGTGCAACATGGAATGCCACTTATGGTTACAATTTCTCTCAATTACCAGATTGATAAGGTAGAGCAAAACCATGATGCAGTTCTTAACGATTTATCAGCTTGTACAACAATGGGGTTGGTAACTGTCATCTGCATTGATGTGTCAGGTGGGCTCATATCAATGGAGGTTAGCAGAATCTGGATGGGGGAGAAAGATATCAGCAAGGTTGAAGGATCAGAAATAGATCAAACAGTACTTGACTTGCTTAAACAAGGAGTTTCTCTTTCTCACATGTCCAATTCACTTATTTCTTGGCCAGAAAAAACATTGGAAGTGAACATGCAATCTTTCACAGAAAAATTTGACATTCTAAAGCAGAAATTTGACAAAGAGGGCAGCGGAGTTTTGGTGAGAGAAGTTGGTGACAATAAACAAGTTCTGCACTTGCACTGGAGTGGGGCCGCATCCACAATATTGGAAATGTGTTCACTATACTATGATAGTAAAGGGGAACGCCATGCCATGGAAAATCAGAAAATCAAATTTGGGCAGGTGATTAAAGAGATGGAGGATAGTGGCCTCAAGCCTATTGCATTTGCTTATAGACAACCAAATGAGGGAGAACTTAAGCAAGATGAGGGAGAAATTAAGCAAGATGAACTGATCTTGTTAGGACTGATAGGTATCAAAGAAGAATCGACAAAATTAGATTTGGATGATCTCAGAAATACTGGAATAAAGATCAAATTGGTCTCGGAGGATGACATCATGGTAGTGAGAGACAAAGCTTGTGAACTAGGACTAGAAGTACCAGAAGATGTTCTTGTGCTTGAAGGAAAAGAACTTCAAGATTCGAATACCAGTGCTAGATTAGATAAGGTGGGTAAAGCCCTTGTAATGGTGAGTTTCAGTCCTGAAGACAAGCTTCTCATGGTACAATGCCTGAAACAAAAAGGTGATGTGGTTGCATTTGTTGGAAGAAGGTTGATGACTAGTCATCCTGCAATTCTAAAGGTAGCGGATGTTGGGATTGTTCATGATCCTCTGAGCAGTACAGTGGATAGAGAGAGTTCCAGTATATCTATCAAAAGTTTCAGTGCATTGATGCCAATTGTGAGGGCTGGCAGAAGTAAATATCACAATATTCAGAAGTTCATTCAACTACAGCAGACATCTATCATATCAGGGTTACTCATAACCTTGATTACAACAGTAACTACTGGAAAATCTCCCCTTACAGCAATCCAATTGATTTGGGTGAATGTGCTAATGTGCCTTCTGGGTGGCCTAATGATGGTAATGGAGTTAAATAGCGCGGAAGAGCTTGCCAATCCACCATCTGATAGGAATCAGCCAATTATAACCAAAGAAATCTGGAAGAACATAGTTATTCAGGTCTTATATCAGGCTTCTGTATCCATGATACTTGAATTTGGGGGACAAGTTACTGGGAGCGAAAAAGAAGTTAGGAAAACCATGATCTTCAACACATTCCTATTGTGCCAGCTCTTCAATCAGCTCAACACCATGCAAATGTTGAAAACGGAAGTTTTGAAGGTTGTTCTTCAGAGCTACTGTTTCTTGGTGGCTTTAGGTTTTTGTTTTCTTGTGCAGGTGCTGGTGATTGAGTATTTAAAAGGCCTAGCAAATTGCATGCGGCTGAATGCTACTCAATGGGCTATCTGTGTCCTGGTTGGTGCTCTTTCATGGGTGTTTGAATTGGCCCTGAAGATTCTTCTATATATTCTCAGCACTAATTCTGCTTCAGAACCAAATACTTTTCCCTTTGTACTCTCCAGTCATCCACCTTGGTTCTATGTTTCTCGGGGTTTTCCAATTCTGATGCTCCTTTTGTTCCCTGTAGGACTAATATTTAACCAAATGGGCATGACATTTCGTTTGTGGCAGATCAACTAGACACGCATTGGGAATATCGGGGGAACTCTACTAGATAGGTAGTCTCTTGTAGGGGGAGCTAGAGGGTAAATCTTTTCTGGGTATTCTTTTATTTGTATTCTAATTTTCTGAAGTCCGTAACTCGAGTCATGTAATCTCTAATTCCTTAATGTTGCAGTTAATAGTTGTTTGTTACACTGAATTGGTTGAATATTGAAGGAGCTGTCTCCCACATTTGTGATTAATAATTCAATAGTTGATTTTGTTTCTGTAAAATTGGTACCATCGGTCATCTTCATGTCATATACCACTTTGGTCAGTGCATACTGCTGCTGCATATGCATATAATCATTTTTGGTTAATACCTTTAATTTGTTTATAGTCTCCAAGTAGGATAATCATTTGTTTGCATACTACCTATGTATATATATAAACTTCATTCAGCCATCACTTCACTGCAGTGAATGTGTGAAGGTAAGCACTTACAGTTTTAAGCTCATGAATTTCAGTAGAACTTCTTGCTTCTGCCCATTAGCTCCATATCTCTCACTCATTAAACTACTTCAGGATTTGAATACCAATTGGGTTCGTAGAGAAGCTAATTACCTTCATGATGCTATAGGCAATCGTGCTCATATCTTCAGTTTTGAAAAATGTTCGAACGAAACTTCATATTTTATGTTAAAAATACCATCTATTAAGCAAATCATCAAGCATCTCATGGTCGAATTGTGTTTTTATATACTCTTAATAAAGATTAATTCTATATGCCTAACAAAAAATGAACTATTTTTAAAAGATAATTTAAAACTATTACTAGAGTTACATATTATAAAAATTCTATAGTAAATATGTAACCACGTGTAGAGTATATCAAAAGCTTGAGTTTATATTACAAAAAAAAAAAAAAAAAAGCTTGAGTTTATAATCACACGACTCTTTATGGAATTTTGACGTACGTGACAACAAATAAAATTAATGAAACTATTATAAATAAGGTCTGAATCGAATATTTAATATCTTTCATATTTTTTAGCTACTAATAAGAGTATAATTAAGAAACTTTCATATTTAAGTAAAATAAATAAGTATACTTAAGAAAAAAATTGATAAATTTTGTTTTGATAAATTTTCTCTAATTAATTATGTCCTTTGTTCACTTAAATTTAATTTATTTTCTTAACTATTGTGTTACAGGAGGTTGAAATAGAATTTTTTTCCCAACTATTTTGGTGTTTTTAACTGTATTGAATTTTTTTTTCATATTAATCATGCTAATTTTTCATTTAAATATACTTTTTTCTTAATTATGATTTATTGAGGGTTGAAAAACTAATACTGTTATACTTAAAAAAAAAACAGTATATTAAAACTTCATTTTCACACTTTTTTTTTTTTTTTACTGTTTGCTTAACGAGAGTGTTTTTAACACCAAGGAGGTCATCTATCTCTTCTCAAACCCTAATTCCCACACAAGTCTAATTTGTAATTTAGCGACAATGAGCTGCCACCTTGTATTCTTGAGGTTGAGGTGCCGGCAGCAGTCTTTGCCAGTTTGTGTTCTGCACCCTGATTTATATGTGGTTCCAGTGCTGTTTTTTATTTATTTATTTAACTAACAGTAGCAGCCGGTAAAAAAGAAAAAAAGATGTGAGGGGCTGTAGCCTCAACCCAATCCAAACACTCTCCCAAGTTTTAATTTTTCTTTCTGAACTTTGGTGGACCTGATTTCTGTGGCTTACATTCACCCTCTCCAAAACATCTCTGAGCAAGTAAGTAGATCTTTGTATCCACATGGCAGAAGGAGAGCATCTTTATGATTACAAAATATCAGGTTGGGAATCCACATCCAAATCCACCACCAATGAGAAGTTGCTGAGTTGTGCATATCCTCATCCACAATATCATAGGATTTCCACCGTGGCCTCTCCCCACACTTCTATAAACCTTTGTAGGCTTCTTTCATTCTGCACAACACTATCTATCACCAAAGGGAATACCAAAGTGCAAGAAGCCTAACATTATCATGGCTACCTCTGCTATCCAGCAATCAGCATTCACTGGTCAGACTGCTTTGAAGCAGGCAAATGAGCTCGTCCGGAAGACCGGTGGCTTTGGCAAAGGTCGCATTACCATGCGCCGTACCGTGAAGAGTGCTCCTCAGAGCATTTGGTAAGTAGTTCAAATTTGCAATAAACGTTAGCCTTCCCAGTAGTTAAACTACAAAATATTATAAACTTCTTTTTATTTGATATTAGTAGTTATGGATTTTAATATCCTCTATCTCATGTCTCTGGAGAACATAATTACTAATTCTCAGCAAGATGAGGCTAACTAACCAGAAAGCCAGTGATTTATTTTACAAGTATAATAGATTATATAAAAGGTTAATAGCTCATGATACAGCCAAATATAGTCATTACCTTGTCTTGTAAAGGTCTGTAATAACATCCTCTGTAAATATTTGAAGTGAGAACCTGACAATTTGTTTCAGAATCTGACTTTGCATGAATTGTTGTCAAAAAAACAGGTATGGCCCTGACCGTCCCAAGTATTTGGGTCCCTTCTCCGACCAAATTCCATCATACCTGACTGGTGAATTTCCTGGTGACTACGGATGGGACACAGCTGGATTATCAGCTGACCCTGAAACCTTTGCCAGGAACCGGGAGCTTGAGGTAATTCACTGCAGATGGGCCATGCTCGGTGCACTGGGATGTATCTTCCCAGAAATCCTTGAAAAGAATGGTGTGAAATTTGGTGAGGCAGTCTGGTTCAAGGCTGGTGCCCAGATCTTCTCTGAGGGTGGCCTTGACTACTTAGGCAACCCAAATCTGATTCATGCTCAGAGCATCCTTGCAATCTGGGCTTGTCAGGTTGTGCTCATGGGATTTGTTGAAGGATACAGGGTTGGTGGAGGACCACTTGGTGAAGGACTTGACCCAATTTACCCCGGCGGTGCCTTTGATCCACTTGGTCTGGCTGATGACCCTGATGCATTTGCTGAGTTGAAGGTGAAGGAAATCAAGAACGGCCGTTTAGCAATGTTCTCCATGTTTGGTTTCTTTGTTCAGGCCATTGTTACTGGAAAGGGACCTATCCAGAACCTTTTCGACCATGTTGCTGATCCCGTCGCCAACAATGCTTGGGCTTATGCCACTAACTTTGTCCCTGGACAATGAGGATACCAAGATATACCCTTTCAGTTGCCATCTTGTGCTACCATTTGCAGTTCCGCTGTGTTTAACTCCATTTTCACTGATGTAACTACCTGAGCAGAAGAATCTGTATGAGAGCGATTATATATTAGAAATATCAACTCTTATGCATGAATTCAGAATATTTATTGGGTTGTGTTACCTGGTTTTCTAGTTTTCGCATAAGCTGAGCCACCCTTCCTCAAATGTTAATTTGTTCAAACATTGCAACCAAGTTCAAGGCCTCCACTAAAAACAAAAATTCCTAACTATATGAAGGTAAATTACAAAAAAAAAAACCAACCAAATGCACAAATTTAAACTTTTGAACCTCTGTTATCACGTGTTTGACAATCAATGTTAGATCGTTTGCTTAAACTTCAAGATCAGTCTCAAAATGCAGAAACCTTCAAAAGAATAGATGCCTATTAAAACTGAAAGACCGTAATTGTCACTTTGGGATTATAATAATTCTAAACAAAGAAAATGACAGGTGGGAGCATAATATAAAACGATCATAGCACATGTTCATGAAGTTTATCATCTTTATCAACTGAAAAAAGGCCATAATGAATTTCAATTACATAACTATAACCATTCTAAAACCAATACCTCGGCGGGGAGGTTGGGAAGCTCTATAGATGTGTGTCAAAAGCTGCACAAGGATCCATGACATGCGAATGTAGTAATGGAAAGGCAGTCACCAAAAGTCATTGCAAGAGCATAATCCATTTTTGAAATGATGGAAGCGCCTATTATCTCTCACTATAATTTCCCGATCGTATATAGCAGAGAGGAGTTTAGTTACTACATGGCAATCATTACAGACTCGAAGGTTTTTTATAATGCGAATAGGGGTTCTGCCTTCCATATTGCTGAGACCAAAAGAGATGGCCAACCTCTCACTATGGTTCTCTAATTCAGATTCTTTTTCTTTCTCCCCTTCAATATTTAGCAGAACTTGGCTTGTGTCAGGAACATGTCCCGCCAGTTTCAGTTTCTCTCTCATCTCCCTCAACTTAGCATATATACCCTCGGTTTCGGGATGTGATTTATCACCCACAATAAACCGATGAAGTTGACCTTTGTGCTCAATGAAGCTGCATCCAGCATCCTTTATTACTCCTCTCTTCTTCATTATTTCTCTTACATGTGAAACTTTATCCCACTTACCAGCTGCAGCATACATGTTAGAAAGTACAGTATAGCATCCAGTAGCATCTGGATCCGCCTCGATCAAATTATGGGCTGCATATTCACCAATTTCCAAGTTTCCATGGTTCCTAGAACCACCAAGTAAGCTCATCCAAATGAATTTGTTAGGTCTCACTGGCATGCTCTCAATGATATTTTTAGCCTGTTCAAGATACCCAGCTCTGGATAAAATGTCAGTATAGCAACCATAATGTTCAACTGTGGGCTCAATTTTATATTCATTTATCATCATATGAAAAATTCGGCTTCCCTCATCTACCAAGCCTGCATGACTACAAGCATTTAACAACCCAATGAAAGTTATAGCATGTGGTTTCATTCCAATTCTGCGCATTTCCAGAAAAAGTTCAAGAGCTTCATCAGCCAAACCATGCATTCCTAAGCCCACAATTATAGCTGTCCAATGCCCCAATTTCTTGTTGGCTATTGCATTGAAAACGGCCATAGCACTCTCAATGCTGCCACACTTAGAATACATTTCTATCAGCGATGTACCAAGTAAACCATCTAATTCAAAGCCATGCTTAACCATAAACGAATGAATCCATCTTCCATTACCAATAACAGCTAAACCAGAAACTGCGGAAAGAGCACTGAGTAATGTAACATGGGTGGGCATGAGTCCCTCTTTCAACAATTCTTCAAACAATTCTAAAGCTTGGAAAAACCACCCATTGAGCTGGTATCCGGCTATCATGGAATTCCAACTTATTAGATTCCTCATTGGCATCTGGTGAAACAATTGAATGGCCAAATTGATTTCACCAGACTTCATATACCCGTTAATCATGGCATTCCAAGAAACCAAACTCTTATTAGGCATTTGATCAAATATCTGTCTTGCAGCCTCAACCTTGCCACATTTGGATAACCCATCAACCAAAGCAGTCCAGGTAAAAGCATCCCTGCTGGGAATTTCATCGAACAGCATCATTGCCACTTCAACATCTCCATTTCTCGCATAACCATCAATCAAAGAATTCCATGACACTATATCTTTATCAACCACGCGATCAAACACTTTTCTAGCCAAACCCATCTCACCCCATTTAGCATACATACTGACCAAACTACTCTGCACAAACTTATCCGAACCAAACCCAGTTTTCAAAACCAACCCATGAACCTGGTTTCCTTCGTGAATGGCGTTCAAGCGAGCACAACCCTTGATCACGCATGGCAGCGTGAAACCATCCGGAAGGAGGTCGTGAACCATTTCGCGAAACAGAACAAGGGCATCGTTTGAACGATGGTTGTCAACGTAGCACTTGATGATCAAGTTCCATGAAATCAAAGTGGGTCGTTGCATGCTGTCGAAGACGGAACGAGCAAGTTGGAGGTCGTTCATTTTGGGGTCAGCGTAGAGAGCTAAAAGGCGAGAAGATACATCAGGGTGGTTCAAAATGCCTCTTTTGATATACAGAGCGTGAAGTTGGTGTGGTTCTTGTTGTGGTGTTTTGCAGTGATTTTGAGGAAGCAAAATTGGATGCAAAGCGGAACAATGAACCAGTGCCTGCATTGCAATTGCAATTAGCTCACAATCACAACCTTGTAAGCCTTATCGTACCTGCATTCTATGTACTTAAATGTTCTAAATATTGTTATTGAAAGACTTTATTTATTTCTTTTCTTTTTTTGGTAATCTGAGTTTATTTATTTCTATTTGCAAAGTAAGGAGAACGGAGTTGTATTGTAAATTAGGAAAATATTTTCGGTAATCCTGAGTACTTTTATATTACTCGGTACAGAAGTAATATTTTTATACAATCCTTATCTTTATAATTATTTTCACTCATATTTTTTCTTTTTTCTTTTTTGAAAAAGATGTATATACTCCTGATGGAGCTTGCAAATTAGACCACTAATCATTCTCAATTTCTAATATTGTAAATTATAAGCCTCGCTTAATTTATATTTTAAAACAAAAGGCATGATCTAGGCTTATTAAATTGTTTAAGCCATTTAAGAATTAAAAAAAAACTAAAATAATATTATTTAAAATAAATAATATAATATAAGAAAAATCTTGTAAAAAAAACTTATTGCTTGTTTTCTAAGTAAACTTTTTCTTTTAGGGGGTGTTTGGTAGAGGATAATTTTTTTTTTACTAGAGAAATATAATAACCGAGAAAATGGTAAGAAAGTCAGTTTGATGGGAAAGTTTAAAAAAAGATGTTTGGTTGACCGAAATATTACCAGAAAAATTTATTTAAATTGGCAAAATCTATATTCGGGAGAAACTTCGCACCTGTTTTTTCACTTCTCTAGTTATCTCAAAATACCACATCTCAAGTGATATTTTGTAACAGTGAATTTCATCCAAAAATAAACACAAAAGTCATTTCCCCATCCATCCTACTTGCATAGTATTTTTTTCAAAAACCTGAACCAAACATGATATTTTCCAATATCCACTTACACTTTCTCATCAATCCCAAAATAAAACTTTTACCATACACTACCTTAAGATTTTAACCCGTTCTATTTTAATTGATATAATAATTTAAATCTGGCATGAACCGGGAGATAAGCCTTTTGCCCCATTTACATCTTAGTTTATTGGTTCTTGATGGCATAAATGACTTTTCCATGGTGAAAAGTGTTTCCTGTAGTTATGGGCTTGCACCCAAAAAAATAAAAAATGTTTGAGGAGCAGTTATATTGTTCTACATTCCATTTCAATCTGATCAGAGTGATTTAGAATTTTAATGGATCTTCAAGCATATTAAACAATAAAATAAAGTAGGAAAGTACTACCTTGTATGCAAAGTTATTGTAAAAGATTTCTTTTGTGAATATGATATGGTTGGCCAAGAAAATAAGATGGATGTGTGTAGTTATTTTCAAAAACCATCCCCCAATTTTTATTTTTTATTTTTTTGAATTCTAACACAATGTCATGCATTTCCTACACTGAAGGAAGAAAAATTTATGTTCATCTGATTGGGGGGAACTTCAAAGAGATGCACCGGGGAAGGAGTCATCACCATCGTCCTTGTTTTGGCATTCTTTTTTGTTTACAAAAATCATGATTGGATTCTTATAGTTATAATTTATATGAGTGATGTCAATATAAGAACTATTTGACTACAGAAGGCACGCTATTGGTCAGTCTATACGATTATGCGTGTTCTGTGGCTTTAACATCACTTTAACTATAGTTTTAAAAGCATTTACTGTATATACCAAACCATATGTTTATAGTTTATACAGTATAGTTAGTTCTCTCTCTTTCCTTCATAGACACAGTGACTAATTAATCATTGATGGCAAACACCAAAAATATTCCTTCTCAATTCCTTTTGTCTCTTGTGCACAACACGACCCTCCCTCTTAAGCTCCAAAACAAGAATGGCTCCATCAACAGTTGAAAACATATAAAATAAAAAGAAATATTATTCCACCAAGACCAAACAAAGATGTACCATCTTCTCCGAAGCAAACAGTGGCTAAAATTGACAAGCCCAGATAAGCATTACCTAACCATTTATTCTCCAAAATACTCCCTTCCAAATGCTACTATGCATCATCAATTTGGACTCTACCTCTTACCATTTTCCTCCTTGAAAAAGTCCCTTTGGCCACACATCTAGCAACCCTGCCTTCCCCCCTATACTAACTTTTTAACAATTATCTCTTTGTCTTGTTGTCAAACAGCAGTCGATTCTAATCTCTGTTGCTATCATCAGGAATCAATTATAAGGACCCAAATGCAAAAAATAATGCTCAACAGCTAAAATATGATGATCTCCTATATATGCACTTCCTTGTATTATATACCACTTCCAAACCACTACATTCCAAACCCACCAAAATATAGATCCCCTCCTCCACTCCAGTCCCCAAATAAAGAAGACCCAAGATTGAAATTTTTCTCATTGCCAAATGGGTAGGCAAGATAATGATCCTACCATGGTGAACTCCTCCATTGCTCTTCTTCAAGAAAGGTTTAGACAGTTGGAAAAGGTGAAAGAAAGGAGAGAGGGGAAAGAACTTCTTAACTTGTTGTCTTCAGAGAATCAGAGGAACACCTCATCATCAATGAACTCTCTACAACCAAGGTTGGTGGTTCCACATAGGCCAACTCTTCATGATTCTCTTTCTCTTGGACTCAACTTGACAAGCAAGCAAGGTGATCACAACAACATGAAATCACCGCCATCTTTGAATTTATGGTCACAGGGTGCATCAACATCAAGAAATTTTGACAGCTCTGACGTTGATACTTCGCTTCATCTGTAAATATATTTACTTTTGCTTCCCTTATTCCCTATATATATATGTATGTATAATAAACCTATGTTCTCCATCATTTTGTAGCAGTAATCAAGGAGGATTTGTATCAGTTATGCTTCTTCTTCTTCTTTTTTCCCCCTCGAAAGTATGTGTATGATAAATTGTATTTAAAATAAACAATACATATTACGAAAGGTAGAAAAAAATGCCATTGATGGTATCCCATTTTTTTATTTTTTATTTTGTTGAACATATTACAACATTTTGAACTTAAAAAATAAACTTATGACTACCTGCTTCCAGAAACTATTTGTGACTTCTACATAATTTTTTTTTTTTTTTCAAAAGTCAGGATAAAATGCGTATAAATATTTATTTATGATAATTTCTTTTACAAACAATGCTAAATCAAGCGTATTTTTACAATAATTTTTTTACCATTGAAACACTTTAAAATTATGAGTTTTAATATTAATGAATTAAGAACTGGTTTCAAAATTATTAAGTGAAACAAAATTAAAATCTATACCAAGCCTTTTATACAAAGGTTTTTACATGATTGTTTGGTTATCGGAAACAATTTATTTAAAAACCCTGTTTCAATTGATAAAACTTGTCCTACTCCTACCTATAATGTTGATATATAACACTTGTCGCGCATTTACCAGTCAGAATGGGGGAGGGGATTTATGAGGTTTATATTAACATTGTGGGGCATTTGGTAGGGAAAAAAAATTATTCAGGAATTATGAATTTTCTGAAATATGATGAAAAAATAAGTTTTTTGATAATGTTACTAAAAAATTATTTGATAAGTTAAAATATTTCTGTGAATATTGAATTAATTTTCCTATGTTATGTTTGATTAATTATAAAATATTGGCAGGAACGTGTACTAAATTTACAAAATTAACTCCTTACCACCAAAGCCAGACAACTTCAACTTTATTTTATCCTCTCGCCATATTTTACCTTTGCCAACCATAGCTAGTTCTTGCTGCTAAACAAGTCCTGGAGGCCACCAATTTGAAGCCATCAAACACAGTTTCTGCATATTTTATTTTAGAGAGAAAAAAGGTTTTGCAAACTGAAATTCCCCTCCTTTGGTTGTTCTGTCACACCAACATCGACTTATCCCTTCCTGAACCTCAAATCCTAAAGACTTTCCACGGCATGAAATTTTTGTTGGCACTAAAAAATTTAAAATAAACCCAATTCAGAAGTGGGTTTGCCCGGTTTGGGAAAAGTCTCAGAAGGAGAGTCATTTCGTCGAACAGGTCGACGACAAGTTTGAGTGAGGTCAGAGTTGACTAGACGGTTGATGATCATATCGTACTGAAGCGAATAACGGGTGGGATTTGTGGAGAGAAAACACAAGCACAAAGGTTGTTGCGCCTTCTCTGAATGAAATGTGATTTGAATGTTGTGTGCACAAATGCTCAATTAAATCATACATAACCAAAAAAAAATTTGTTGGCTATTATCTCAATGGAGTTGTTGCAAGTCTCTCGTGCCTACTGGTGCATGGAGCAAACTGGCTTGAGGAGCAAACGAAGAACAAAAGAATAAGAAGATATTAGTCATACAAAATTGTTAATCCTGGGAAAATAAAAATACCATGGGTGAGATGGTATTTTGGTTTGGGAAAATATAATGTAAAATAAAATCAAATGATAGAAAAAAAAATTCGATTTTTTTTTTCAATTTTTCTCATACTAAACTTGGGAAACTATTTCCCCCAACACTTTCCCAAGATTTCAAAAAAAATCTCCATACCAAACATCCCTATAGGTAATTGCAATTTGAAAAAGTGGAATTTATAACTTGCCTTTTATACATTTGGATAACTTGTATAACTTACCTTTTACATTTGGATTAATTTATTTATTTTACTATAACTTACTCTTTTAGTAGGTAAAAGTACTAAAAGGCAAGTTATGCAAGCTAAACTGGCTTATAGTTATAGCATTTGAGATGGAAAAAAAATTAATATATTATTATTTTAATAAAAAATTATGAAAATATAGTTATTTTGAACCAATTTACGAATCTATTACACTTAGTCATCTCTTACACAGGCATAACAAGTCGCACCTTACATAGGCATAACCTGTGCAAAGTTGCGCCCCACACAGGCGCTACTCGTCCGGTAATGACACGTAACACAAAAAGTTAATAGTTTAACTGTAAAACTTCGAAAGGCCATAACTGTTGGCTCGAGTGTCCGAATCAGGTTTTTTTTATTTCACATAATATTTTGAGATTTACGCAATAACATCTCATTGAAGGAGATTTAGTAAAAAAAATTAAAAATGTGATTGATGACACAATCTATTTATATTAATGGGAAAAACATCTATCCTTTTAAAGGATATAACCTTATATCATCTTAGATCCTAACCGTTGATTTTTGTCCATCAACGGTTATAATCTATTGGGTCAAACTTAATGAGCTAAATTTATTATTAATTAATTAATAATTTTGATCCAATAAATTATATTCGTTGATGGACAGAAATCAACGGTTAGAATCTAAAATGATATAAGCTTATATCATTTAAAATGACCGATGTTATTCCCTATATTTATATTGAGAAAAAATACATTTAATAAATAATGTATATTTAATTATAATAAATTATTATTATACTATGTCAAGAAGAAAGGAAAAAAAATTATCTATTTTTTCTAGCTATGTTGCACCGACACTGACACGAGACACGGGATACGACACGACACTTCAACACGTTAATTCTAAAAAATGTTAGATTTCGACACGTTTTGATATTAAATAATATTTTTAATTTATGTAGTGTATATTATATTTAATATTCAACAATTTAATAAAAAAATGAAGTTAAACTTATAATACCCACCAATTTTGCAAAGATACATAAAATATTTCAAATATTTATATTAAATTTAATAAAATGGTAATCGTAATCAAATGAATCTAATTATAGTTTGAACAAAAAACGCAACATAATACAAAATTTGATCTCTTTTTTGAATCTCTGCAACGCATGTTGGAGTGTCGAACACGACACGTCACAGTTTTTGAAATGTCGGTGCTTCATAGTTTTCTAAAGTATAAAATTAAACCGATCTCCAACATATTTTGTTTCATTGACCAGAAGTCAACAAATAACAAAAACTTTAAAATTTGAATTGTTTCAAGTCCCATTAATCAATTACACATAATTTTCCCCTCGGAGTGCACAGATTTTTGCCAATTATTATCACAAGCGGTACACCATAACCTAAAAATGTTAAAATTGGCAAATCACAAACTTGTTCTAGTTTTGGAAAGCATTATTAAATTCTTCAGTTATCCTTGGGTTTCAGGAGATAGTAAAAGAAAATAATAACTTCTAAAACCAACATATATTGCATTCACATATGATCTGTGTACCTGATTCTGCTTCTTATTTTATTTATTTTTTAGCTTATTCCTTGGTGGCTTGTACAAAGGTGCTGCAACTACTAAGATGGGTACTTGGTGAATAAATTCGGAGAACCGTAACTATATAAAGTAGGGGTGGCATATCGTGTTCGTGGGTCGGGTTTGGGTCGACCTGTGTCTGACACGAATACGAACAGATTCAACCCGAACATGACCCAATTAATTATTCGTGTCAAAATTCTCAACCTGAACACGACCCATTTTTTTTGCGGGTTGACACGACACGACCCGAAAAATCTTATAAGTGTGATCCATTTATTACACGACTCGCCCAAAAAAAATGCAGCAAATCTGATTGCAATATAACAAAAAAAAAATTCTTCATAACATGGTTATTGGTAGGTAATCTGGAGGTTCCAGTACATTTTGAAACACCGAAAAAAATAATTTTTTCTTCATAACTATGCAAAAGTATCAAAATTACAAGATTCTAAATGCTAAAACAAAAATAAAAAAACAAAAAAGCTTGCACAGACTTTCTCTGCGTTCTTCATGGCAGCATATGATTTGGCATGATCTCTAGTATTGAAAGCTTGCAAAGAAAATTTTGCAAGTGAAACTTTAGTAGATGGGAAAGGAAGATTGCAATATACGAAGGTGGGAAAGAAATAAAATTCAGGTACGGAGGTGGGAAAGGAAGATCCAAGCCTGAGAAGAGTGAAGACTGGGGAAAAAAAAGAAAATCCAAATACAAAGGGAGTCGAAACAGAGGGAAAGAGCGCCGCTGCGGATAGTGAAAGAGTAGTTTGAAACTTAGGGTGTATATTTTTGTTTGATATCATTCAATAAAATTATCATAATAACCTTAAAAAAATTAAAAAAAAATATTTGCGGGTCAGATCGGATTCACGGGTTGACCCGTGATCCGACACGAATATTTTCGTATTATATTTTTCTAACCCGAACACGACTAATTTATTAAACGGGTTGACCCGAATACGAAAATTTCGTGTCGGGTTCGGGTTGGGTTGGCGAGTCGTGTCATAAATTGCCACCCCTAATACAAAGGTGGATGAAAATATTAAATATGAAAATCACAATCAATCAAATCAATGGTGTAAAATTTATTGTTAGACGTTCGGAGCTGAAAAAATGATTTTATTATATATTATAGCAACAATACAAAATTCACATGTTTATCATTTCCATTTTCCCCCATTATTATTTTCATTAGTTTTCAATAATTTTTTTTGTAAATTATTTATTCATCAAAAAAGTTTGATGAGCCGGCATTTCTAAAATTGATTCATTAATAAAAAATTAATATAATTAATAGATCATTTTAGTTATTTTATTTTCAATAATTAAAGTGTAAAAAACTAGATATAATAATTTTGTTAAAAATTTATGTATGTTTTTTTATTCATAATAGATTGCTAATGTTCTAACTTCTAAGGTTGATTTTACAATAATGAGAAAAAAAATTTAAAAAAGAAAACCTAATTTTCCTGTTTAAATAATATTACAGTATTAAAAAATAATTTATACAGGTAGTTTTTATATTAAAAATCTATATTATTATTTAATAATGTTTATTTAATAAATTTAGTAACATTTAAATAATCAGATATATTAACAAATATAAATAATAATATATATTTTTTTTTTCATAATATCAGTGTATCAAAATTAATTGGGGAAAAAATGTGACGTTTCAGAATTTATTTATTTTTTCCCTGAAAATGGAAAAGTTTAGCGAAGTGTGGAAAGGAGGAGTATCCAGAAGCTTCCCAAACCCCATTTTGTGCTCTAACAAACCCCTTCTAAAACCCCACCAATTCGTTCCTCAACGCAGTTTCTGAATCTTCTAGTTCCTTCTTCTTCTTCTTCTCTGTCAAGCTTTGTCCTCAGTATGCACAGGCTCTCTAGGCGCTGTTCCTCTGTCTCTGCCATACTGCGCTACGGCGGCGCACTTCGCCGGGACGTAGCTGCCCCTCTTTCCTCTTCTTCCTTTGCTTCGGTATGCATCTCTTTCATTTTTTCTCGCTTTACTAAGAAGTTTCCTTTTGAAAATTCAATAATCTCTATTAATCGGTCCTAGCTTCAGTAACCAATCCATTTGGACTTCCATTTCTTTGTCCTTTCTGTTTTTACGCATTCTTCTGTTACTTATACAATTTTCTTTTTCTTTAAACATATTGGATACAGAAATTTTCATTGCTACTGTGAAACAATTGTTTCTTTGTCGTTTAATAGTAATTTTCGTAGTTTGATAGTTATTTCCTTTTGGAATTTACAGTTTCAGTGTTTGTGTTTGATTTTTATATCGCGGACATCACATATAAGCTCCATATTTATATCTTAGATTACATTATGTACTTTTCAAGTATAACTGAAGTGCTGTGATAAGGCATGTTGTTCTCATTTTGAACAGTTGTCGTGTTTTTTGAGGTAATCGGGTGTTATATTGTACATTTTTTTTTTTATTATTTGTTGCGAGCAGGTGAGTGAGAATGACACCAAAGCCAGATGGTATTCTGTCTTAAGTTCAGAGAAATTCAGCACCATTAAATCCACTAATCAGCCAAACTTGAAAAGAGATTTGTCTTTGGGCAAACGATATGAATCAACTGCTGCTGAATCAGCTGCGTCCAGTCCCCCTCCGGCTGAGCGATATGAGTACCAAGCAGAGGTATGTCCATTTTTCATATGTGCAGTTCATGTTGACATCAAGTACGCATGTTATATCATGGCCCATGATTTTGGGTAATATGAATCATTGGCAGGTTAGTAGGCTCATGGACCTCATTGTTAACAGTTTATACAGTAACAAGGAAGTGTTTCTCAGGGAACTTATCAGGTATATTCTATCACTGTTGTTGATGTTTGAGTGATATTTGCTTATTTCTTGTCTTGAAATCTTTTTGGCAGAACTGGAATTGGTTCATTAGGCGCCTGATTTGATGTGGAATTATATTATTAGAGCCTTGGTGTTTGTTATGTTTCATTGGTGCGGAACATATTCAACTGTATTCTTGATAATAATAACTTAAACCGCCTTTCAAGGGCTTACCCTGGTTGTGGTGTCATGGTTTTCCCCCAGATATACTGCAAGAAGTTTCAGGATCTGTTTTAAAAAATGTATTTTAGTTTCTGTTTTTTCTTTCAGAAAACTCTGTCTAAAAAGAAAGTTGAAAATCCAAATATAGAGGCATATGTCTTTAGTATTGATTGGCTGTTACATATTTCTGTGTTGTCCACTCTGTTAATCTATGCATTTTTGTTTACAGCAATGCAAGCGATGCCTTGGATAAGCTGCGGTTCCTGAGCGTGACGGAACCTGAACTGTCAAATGATGCAGTTGATTTTGTTATCCGAATTCAAGCTGATAAAGATAATGGGATTATCACTATTACGTAAGATAAATCGCTATAATTAGTGTTTGGTTATCTTTTTAAATTCAGTTGGTGCTGAAACTTTTGTTTTATTGCAGTGATACAGGCATTGGTATGACTAAGCAAGAACTAGTTGATTGTCTTGGAACTATTGCTCAAAGTGGAACTGCAAAATTTTTGAAGGCTCTGAAGGTCTTACCACTTCTGACTAATGGTTTACAATTTTATTGTCTTTGTACTCTTTTTCTCTTATGTATCTTATATGCTGACAAAGGTATATCATTTAAAAAGGATAGCAAGGATGCTGGCGGTGACAACAACTTAATTGGTCAATTTGGTGTGGGATTTTATTCTGCTTTTCTGGTTTCTGACCGGGTATGTATTTGCATAAAGGTAAAAATGTAATACTTTTTATTTAGTATCTGGTAGTTATATATTTTTTGTTGTTTGAAGGTGGTTGTCTCAACCAAGAGTCCAAGATCCGATAAACAATATGTTTGGGAAGGGGAGGCAAATGCTAGCTCATATACCATATCTGAGGAGACAGATCCTGAAAAGCTGATTCCAAGAGGAACTCGCCTTACACTGTACCTTAAGGTATGTTGATAATCTCCTTTTTTGACTTTTTAAATAATTTTTTTAGTTTTTCTAATTCATGAACTTACAATGTGTGCATTTCACCTGCTGCTTACTTTCAGAGGGATGACAAAGGTTTTGCTCATCCAGAGCGGATTCAAAAGCTTGTAAAAAATTATTCACACTTTGTCTCATTCCCGATATACACTTGGCAGGAAAAGGGATACACCAAAGAAGTATGGGCCATCTATACACTCCAGATCTTTTTAGTTCAATAACACTATATATCACCATATTATTTGTGTGTTGAGTTAATTTATCCTCCTCTGAAAAGCAAGATTGTAAAATAACTTTTGGAGCTTTTATTAAAATTTGCTCTCATTCCAGGTGGAGGTTGATGAGGATCCAGCTGAAGCCAAAAAAGATGAACATGATGAGAAGACTGAGGTAATTATCTGATTGTTCTGCATTTATACTGAATCAAGTGTTTATATGAGTGTTATTGTTAAGCTGCTGCATATTTACTGATTTATGGCTTTGACACACTGTTATGACAGAAGAAGAAAAAAACTAAGACTGTTGTTGAGCGGTACTGGGATTGGGAGCTCACAAATGAGACCCATCCAATCTGGGTGAGTTTTATGATTTCCAATTGCATGTTTTGTGCCTAATTTGGCAATTTATTACTTGAATGACGATTTAGACATTATTTTGCAGCTTCGCAACCCTAAAGAAGTCACTAAAGAGGATTACAATGAATTTTACAAAAACACTTTTTCTGAATACCTGGACCCATTAGCATCATCACACTTCACCACAGAGGTAAGAATTTTTCAGTCTAAAATCTCAAGTGTCATCTTGTTGTGCGTAGTGGATATGTTTATTTCTTTAATTCAGACTTCAGCTGGACAACATAGCATGATAACCTCAATTTTTTTCTAAAGGAGATTCATACTACTAATTTGGCAGCTAATATTTTGATGTTTATTTTTATTGACATATGTGCTGGGGATATTTGCTATTGCAGGGTGAGGTAGAATTTAGGTCTATACTTTATGTTCCTGCCTATGCTCCCTCAGGGAAGGATGACATAATCAATCCCAAGACCAAGAATATAAGACTTTATGTGAAGAGAGTGTTCATTTCAGATGACTTTGATGGAGAACTGGTATAAGCACTTTGCTATCTACCACCTTGAGTAACTGGATGGTGTTCTCATAATCTTATCATACACTGATGTGTTATTTGCTTGAACAGTTCCCCCGATACTTAAGCTTTGTAAAAGGTGTGGTCGACTCAAATGACCTTCCACTCAACGTGTCACGTGAAATTCTTCAAGAGAGCCGCATTGTAAGTAGATAGGGAGCACACATGTACTTAAAGTTTAAACCTGGAATTTTCTTTGACGATACATGTATGAAATTCCTTATTAGTTTTATCTTGCTTAATTTTTTTCTACATGGTGCTTGAAGGTGCGGATTATGAGGAAACGCTTAGTTCGAAAGGCTTTTGACATGATTCTGGGGATATCCATGAGTGAGAACAGAGAGGTATATTGTCATTCTGAAAATTTAGTTGATACAGTTTTCCTTTTTTTTTTTCTGTGTTTTATTGAAGAACTAGGATAAATTGAGCTTAGATACCTTAGCATTATATATATCTTACTCAGTTGTTTTACATACCTTTTTATATAACTGCTCTTTATACAAAGGACGGCATGCTTCCTGTTAGTATTTTACCAGCTGCTTTATTCTGTTTGCAGGACTATGAGAAGTTCTGGGAGAACTTTGGCAAACACTTGAAATTGGGTTGCATTGAAGACCGTGAGAATCACAAACGTATTGCTCCATTGCTTCGGTTTTTCTCATCCCAAAGTGAAGAAGAACTGATCAGCTTGGATGAATATGTTGAGAACATGAAACCTGATCAAAAGGATATTTATTACATTGCCAGTGACAGTGTGAATAGTGCAAAGAACACACCTTTCTTGGAGAGACTTGTGGAGGAAAATCTTGAAGTATGAGCTTATTTTTAGTAGATTTTGTAACTTTTAATCCTTTAATTAACTTATTTTTATTTATTTTTATATATTGGTGTTTCTGTAATATAATTTTTCAGGTGCTGTTTTTGGTGGATCCAATAGATGAGATTGCCGTTCAAAACCTCAAATCATACAAGGAAAAGAATTTTGTTGACATTAGCAAGGAAGACTTGGATCTAGGTTTACTTTTTTCTTTATGCTTTCTTTTGATTATTTGTTTTGGACTTGTGCTACATTGGACAAACACTCATCTTAGTCAAGGGTATTAGCATTTTGCTGACCTAATATTTGTTAGTCTCTCTTTCGAGCCAATATTAATATTGACAATGGTGTGAATTCATGATTCAAAGTTCTTTACTGCTCAAACATGTTAAATATAGTTAGTTATTTCTGCAGGGGATAAGAATGAGGAAAACGAACAGGAGATGAAACAGGAATTCAGCCAAACTTGTGATTGGATTAGGAAACGTTTGAGAGATAAAGTTTCCGAGGTTCAAATTTCAAAACGACTTAGCTCTTCACCTTGTGTTCTGGTGGCAGGAAAATATGGTTGGTCTGCTAACATGGAAAGGTGGGTCTTCCTTCTCTTAGATATTAAATGATGTATTTTGAAGATATAAGTAACAATCCCCGGTGTGTGATCAATTTTGCTGTAGGCTAATGAGGTCTCAAACTATGGGTGATGCCTCCAGCATGGAATTCATGAGAAGCAGACGGGTGTTTGAGATCAACCCTGAACACCCTATTATCAGGAACTTGGATGTACGAAATCCCCAATTCTTTTCTTTGTCATGAGTAATACGTTTAGTGTTATAATAAATTGCAAATTGAAATTATGGTAACTTACTTTAATGGGTAATTTTCAGGCTGCTTGCAAAACAAATCCTAACAATGAAGAAGCCCTCGGAGCTATTGATCTTTTGTATGATGCAGCTTTGGTTTCCAGTGGTTTTACGGTAAGCTCATGGCTTGATATTATTGTTATGATATGAAAGTTCCATTGTGAAATTAGACCATGTCAAGACTAGTTGCACTATGCTTGGGGTGCTAAATATTTTTGATAGCAGAGAGAAGTGTTTCAAAGATGCTCAATGTGCTAATCCTTTTTAGTTATTCAAACCGAAACGCTTTTTAAACTTGTGTCTTTTGGCTCAATCTGTTGGTGTGTAGCCTGATAATCCAGCAGAGCTTGGAGGAAAGATATATGAGATGATGGGTACTTTCACTGGTAAATGGTCAACTACTGATCAGTTTCAGTCCACTGGATCCCAGCCCCATGTCCCAGAAACTGTAGAAGCTGAGGTGGTCGAACCTACTGAGGCTGGCAGTCAGAAATGAACGGATTTTCATCCACATTTTTGTTTTCTCTCTTCCGTTCTTTCTTTCATGGCTGTTGACGGGCGAAATCATATTCTTGAAGAACATTGGTAGTAGTATTTTATAGATACCTGAGGATTTTTCAATATAATAACATATCGGGAAGCACTTGTAATTGATCCTTTTCGTTGTGATTTATGTAGTTAAAACATCCACAACCACCAAGTATTTCTTATATTTGAATTTAAGTAGTTTTTCTTTTATTTTGGAAAAGTATACTATATAGTTTGTGCGAGTGTTTTCCATGGTGTATAAGAATTATTAGAATTAGAACGGAGCATTTGCGCTTGCTCTGGCATACGCCCCATAGATCATTAGGCTGTGCTGTGCCATACCAACTCAATAATGGTACGTTTGATTTTTAAACAAGAGATAGCGAAATAATTATACTCTATTTAATTAGTTAAATTGTATAAAATCAAGATAGTAAGCAACTTGGATGGAATGTATCTTTAAATTTTTATTACTAATTACATTAGGTTATAAATTTTTATTTGCAGTAAAACAAATGGAAAAAAAATATTTTTTATTTTCTTAAATTTATTGCATATAAATTGTATGATTTATTCGGTATTATAATAAGTTCTCAATTGTTGATCAAATACGAAATACGAAAAAAAATAAATTGTTTGTGCAGTCAGTTAATGTGTATCAAGCGCAAGTGCTAACAGCGAGCAAAATTTTTAGCGTCTTAGATATTTATAATGTACATTGGTCAAGTGGATGAGATTGCTTACCAAAAAAAAAAGTGGATGAGATTGACGACGGAGTCTACCTCATCAATGTGAATGAACAAGCTTTGAGTTATTAGGTCAGCTCAAAAGGCAAAATGTTATAATTAATATAAATTTTAAAATAAATTATTCAGATTTGAAAGTATTTTCTAAGATGATACAATTGGATGAGATTATATTGTCCGATTCAAATTTCATTACCAGTTATATTGTTATTCCTTCTCTTCGTCTAAATATCAATTATTATAATATTATATAATAATTACGATCATAAAAAATTAATTATTATTTTCAAAATTAACTTTAAGTTTATTTAGTCAAATAATAATTATCATAATAAATGATTCTCAGGCTGGAATCCTTTAAATTTATAACCATTCATCAAGATTTAATAATTTTATTTTTATTTTTAATGAAATGATTTAATGTATGTTGAATCAGAATTTCAACTAACTTTCACTCTTTCTCTCTTTTCTTAATATTATGATCTAATTGTGTTTAAGATTAGTAGATTAAGTAAACATAAAAAAAAAGATAGGCACAATATTCTATTTCAAAAATAATTATCTAAGCCTAAAATAATTTTAAGGGGATATGTAATTCTACCTACTTTCTTTATTTATCTCCAATACTATTATTATATCAGAATCTCAATTAACTTTTATCATTTTTCTCTCATCTTGAAATTCTGATACAACAATATTAGAGATTGATAGACAACTCACAATGTGGACATAAAAAAAGGTAGGTAGAATAATCTATCTCAATTTAAAGATGTATTAAATAAATAATGGAATAAGATATTATACTTACCTTTTTTCATGCCTACTCTATCTACCCATCTCCAAGATCGTTAGATCACAATTTTTACTAACTTTCATTACTTTCGTCCTTTTTCTCTTTATCTTGATATTCTAATCTAATATTCTATCCCATAAACAATTTATTTTTAAATTTATATGAATTATATCATTTTGCCACGATCTAAATTGAACAAGTAAAACCTTTTAATTAAAAAAAATGAAAGTAAAAGGGAATGGGTGGAGAGACATAAGAAAAAGGTTGGAAAGGACAAAGAAACGTTGAGGCTCCAAAAAAAAAGAGTGCTACTACAATGCAACTGAATAAAATGCCTGTTTCGATCCTCTTATTTCCAACCACTTTTGAGAAAAAACGCGTAGACCGGCTGAACTGGTCATCCAAGACCGTGGCGTTGAAAAAGACGACCTCTTTCCCACTATCACAGTTCAAATTTATTATTCGGTTTTTGTCATCTTCTCCTTAGTTCGCCGGTTCAGTCTTTTCCCCGGTCTGAACCGTACCACCCGCGAGGGGTAAAATGGGTACACATGCAATTCTACTTTGACCTAAATCCCCGTCTCCTTCTTTGATCCCATTTGTGTGAAGACACTCCAATTGGTGAGTCTTCTGTTGCGTTTTCTTCTTCTCCGGTGAGCTTCTTCTCCTTTTAAATCTAAATTATCTCTTCTTCTTCTTTTTTATTAAAAGATATTTCTGCTGTGATTGCATGAATTTGTGTGAACATTTCAAACTTCCTTTGCAGCAAATTTTTATTCTTTTTAGCTGAACTGCTGAATTTTAGGGTCAACTTTGTTTGGTTGTGGCATTCAAGTTGCATCTTTATCGTTTGATCTGCTGTTTGATTTGATGAGTTAGCTTCTGTGAGATTGCATATATAGCTCTCTCTCTTTCTCTCAAGCTTCTTTTATATGATGAGAAGATATTACATAATAGCATCAGCAGTAGAATCCATAGTGTTAAACTGTATGTATTTTCTTGTGAATCCTGTGTTGATCATGAAATTATGAAAATTGCTTCTTCTGATTTAATTATTTTTGTTTTGGGACCTTTCATGGAAAAGTATTCTTTGTCTCCCGCTTGCTTTGTCTTTTCTTTTTATTTATTTACTGTTTCTGTATTTTGGAGGTTTGTATGGAATGGGGGCAGAGCTTCCAAGGATGCAACTTTTAGCTGATTATGAATTTTCTCAAGTTCCTCATCTATTTGTAACTTTGTAGTAATTCTAGTATAACAATCATGTGTGCTGCTGGTATAAGATGCATATTATCATATCTGCTATTTACTGGCAAAGTAAATCTTTTTTATGTGTATGTCACTAGGCTCTAACATAAAACAGGAGCCTTAGCAAAACCAAAATGCTCCCTCCACGACAGCAGAACCGGGTTGGAGGATTACAAACATCTTTGTCTCTAGTTTCTTCAGATCCTCGTCTTTCTCCGGAGGAACCTAGATCAAACTCTGACAATCTCCGTGAATCTCCTACTGAAAGTGCGAGTTCTCGAGAAACTTGGCCTACTGCCGATGCAATCGCTGCAAAGAAGATGGAGAATGGAAAAGCTGAGAACGATTGCCCTGATCAGTCGGTTATTCGTCGTGTTTCTAGTGCAGACAAAATTAGTCTCCAGGACATTGCAAGAGAAAGAGTTGATATAATATGTGAAAAAATGCATCGTCTACCTGATGAATTTCTAGAAGAGCTGAAAAATGGACTTCGAGTTATCCTTGAGGGAGGGAATGGCTCCCAGCATAGGGAAGAATTTTTCATTTTGCAGAAGCATGTTCAGAGTAGAGCTGATTTAACAGCCAAGACATTGATAAGATCACACCGTGTGCAGCTTGAAATCCTTGTTGCCATAAATACTGGAATTCAGGGATTTTTACATCCTAGCATCAGTCTATCGCAGACTTCACTGATTGAGATATTTGTGTATAAGAGATGCAGAAACATAGCTTGCCAAAACCAGCTTCCAGCTGATGATTGTACTTGTGAAACATGCACCAATAGCAATGGTTTCTGCAATCTTTGCATGTGCGTTATATGCAGCAAGTTTGACTTTGAAGTGAATACATGCCGATGGATTGGATGTGATTTGTGTTCTCATTGGACTCACACAGATTGTGCCATTCGTGAGCAACTTATTTGCATGGGCCCTTCTGTGAAGACTGGAGCAGGACCAAGTGAAATGGTTTTCAGGTGTCAAGCATGCAATAGGACTTCAGAACTGTTGGGTTGGGTTAAAGATGTCTTCCAGCATTGTGCCCCATCATGGGAAGGAGAGGCCTTAATGAGGGAACTTGATTTTGTTAGCAGGATCTTTCACGGTAGTAAAGACCCACGAGGGAGGAAACTCTTTTGGAAATGTGATGATCTCAAGGAAAAACTGAAAAGCGGAAAAGTGGAATCTAAGGCTGCATGCAGGGCAATATTGATGGTTTTTCAAGGTACTAGTTTTCTAATTTACCTTCAAATTATAGTCTTCCAATTTCTTCGTTGACATAGGCTTTGTATACATACTATTCATATATATAGTATGAATATGATATTATTGTAGTTTGCATTTTATTTTATTTTTCTCATTCACTTTTTCTGTATCATATTTCATTATGTCTAAAAGGATGAAAATTCTTTAAAACTGAGTTAGGAATGATTTTAAAAAAAGGCTTTTAGACTATATTTTGAAATTATTGTTTCATTCCAATTTTCTCTTCATTAAAACCTGAATTTAAACACATCTAGGAATAAAATGTTGGTTTGCAATCACTAGAAAAGCATGCATGATCAGTAAAGCTAATGCTATAGTTGCAAGTTGCAACTGATATTTGGCTTTTCTTTTAATTATGTATTTTTTCACCTTGTTCTAACCAATGATTTTCCTACATGAAGAGCTTGAGGTGGACTCTCCAAAGAGCCTGGAAAATGCAGAAAGTGGAAGGCTGATTGCCCCACAGGAGGCATGCAATAGAATTGCTGAGGTGGTGCACGAGGCTATAAGAAAGATGGAAATAGTAGCTGATGAGAAGATGAGAATGTTCAAGAAGGCTCGCTTGGCTCTTGAGGCTTGTGAACGTGAATTAGCAGACAAGGCCAGAGAAGCAGGAGAACTCAAGATGGACAGGCAAAAAAAGAAGATACAGATTGAAGAACTAGAGAAAATTGTGAGGCTGAAAAATGCAGAGGCTGATATGTTCCAATTGAAGGCTAATGAAGCTAAGCGAGAGGCCGAGAGGCTCCAAAGGATTGCTCTTGCCAAGTCAGATAAATCAGAGGAAGAATATACTAGCAACTATTTGAAACAAAGATTAAGTGAGGCTGAGGCTGAGAAGCAATATCTGTATGAGAAGATCAAATTGCAGGAGAGTTCTCGTGTATCACAGAGCAGTAGTGGTGGTGACCCCTCTTCAATGCTGATGTATTCCAAAATCCATGATCTTCTCTATAGTGTTCCTCCCAAGGCTGACAGTCAATCTAATGAGTGCCACCCCTTCCGAACAAACCCATGAGTACTGGTTCAGTGTATGTTATAATCTTTTACATATTATAGAAAGGCCATTCAGAATTGATGAAGAGTCAGTCTAATTCTATTAGATTCGAGACAGTATAAGCATTTTTAGAGGGAAAAAGGTACTGCTAGTGAGGGCTTAAAATCAGTTTGAAAGTAAGCTTTTTATATATGCGGTGTATGTATGAATGTACTTTTGTGACAAATTGTTGATTGTTGCTTAATTTGTGGAATCTAATTAGTTGGTCAATATTTTTAACATTGTGATGAGCTTAGTCTTATTTTTTATGTCCTCTGTGAGTTGGATCAGGGCTAGAGGCCAAATAGATCGAATGTGGAGACAGAAAAAGTGATGTTTTATTATATTGATAAAACGGTATGACATTACAGCAGAAGGGCAAGTATTTTTCTTGCCTTACTGGAAAGGTGGGATACTCATCTTTTTAACAGATGGAGCTGGGTTTGGCACATTGCTATTCTTTGGGGGACCCTTAGGTTCTGGACCTCGGTGAAAAGGAACAATGTTGTCAAATGTCATAGCAGCACTGATTCCATGGCACCTTATTAAAGAACTTTGGCACACATTTGGTGTGACAATCCTTGCGTTGTTGACAAACAAGCCTGATCTCCCGGTGTTGGTGATGCTGATAACCCTGCTTGGAATGCTAGAGGGAACCACAGAGCCATTTGGAAAATGTAATAGATGATTGAGCACTAGTGGTGTTGGAATAGAATGGCTGAGTACGAAATCATGGAGCTGATCTGGAGTTATTGAGAACTGAGATAGTTCTTCATCATTTGGCATTAGGAATGTCAGATCATTGTTTTGCAGTGAGTTGGGCTGGCTGTTGAGGATTTTGAGGAGGATAACAAAACCATAGTAAGAGCGACTTCTCATGTCAGCCATGGCTGCCTGCAGGTCGGTTTGGTTGAATGAAGTTGTGGACTGACATTTACTAACTGTAAAGAGTGTAATAAGCAGCACAAACCAGAGAGCCATTAGGGGAAAATAATGAGGTTTTGGTTGAATGTCTACTATTTGTGTGTACTGAATGGAATTAAATCTCACTTTGCTTGCTATTTATAGCCATGTTAGTAATTCACGCCTATGTTGCCACACTTTTTTCCCCTTTCTAGGTTGGTGGTATGCCGGTTGTGCATGAAGAGGTGCTGAGAATGTGTTAGCTAGAAAGCTGAGAATGTGCTTTGGAGGGTGAACAAAAATAAATCAATAATGAAGCCTTCTTGTTAATCATCCTGAAAGTTGAGTCTGCATCTTCATCTTATTATATCTCCATATTTTTCTTTTGTGCCTTAATGGTAGAAGGAGTGATACTGTCTTCAACCTCAAAATTCTACTTATTCTAATCAATTGACTGTATCCGAGTTAGACCCATTTTCTTATTCTACCTTTAGTATTTGTAGTGAAATAAGGATGAAAATTATATTAAGAGAGAGCAATCATAAGCTGATGGAAGATTGGATGGTGTGTTTTGTGTTTTGGAGCTAATGGGAGTAAATTAAATAAATGGTCATCATTTACTTTTTTTAATTCTTTTCCTATAGTTTCAATACATATGTAAACTCCTAGGAAACCCAGAATTCATCGTTGGTGACTGGACGAAAGCAGTTAGTTAAACAATGAGTAAATACCCTATTTGGTCCTCAGCAAATTTCACGATACCCGTTTTAGTCCCTAGCAAATAAAAAGGTCTATCGTGATCTCTAAGAAATTCAAAATGGATCCATTTTAGTCCTTTTAGGGACTAATATGGATCTTTTTTGAATTTGTGAGGGATCACGATTTCAACTAAATGGGTCTATTTTGAATTTTTTAAGGACCACGATGGGTCTTTTTATTTGTTAGGGACTAAAGCGGGCATCGTAAAATTTGCTGAGGACCAAAAAAGGTATTTACTCTTAAACAATAAAGGTCAGTGTCTAAAGGACCAGCTAGACTATTAGATTGACTTTATTTTATGGGAAAAAGGTGTGTTATTTTAAATGACACATTTTATATCCTTACACTCTCACAAAGAGGAGAGATTTATATCTTTAAAACTTTTCTCACTCGTTCTCTCTGTTATGATTTATCTCTTTTTCTCACTTAAAATAATACAATTTTATGTCTTTATACACTTTTTTTCCTTATTTATTGAAAAAACTAAATTTGAGAGTAAAAGGGAAAGTGGAGGGAGCAAAAGAACTATCTTTAACTTCCTGTTTTTACAGTTTACAGAAACGTATTCGCAATATATATATATATATATATATATATATATATATATATATATAGGATTTTATAAGAGTTATATTGTAGAAAAAATGATTATGTTATGTTATAGAGATTCGTTTTGCGTGCCGTAATTGTTTTTTCTTCAGAACATGCGGGCTCCACAAAAGGTTGTGTGTGTAGAAAAATTTTTGTGATCATGTTAACTGATGAATGCAAATATCATATATATATTTATTGTAAACGACAATAGGAAAAAAAAAAAACTTTACCGTTAGACTATACATCCTAACCAGTTATTGTACCAACAATAGGAAAAACAAACTTTACCGTTGGACTATACATCCTAACCACTCTGGTTTAGGTTTTGCACGGGTTATACATTTGACCCAAAATTGGTGAACTGATCTTGAACCGAGTTCAACTAATATTAAACCACATTGATTTTTTAAAAAAATCAAATTTGTGAAATTTTGAACAAAATGTTTAAAAAATACTATTAATGAAATTTAAACCTAGACAATGTGAATTATAACTTGTAGTACGTATTATTAAATTAACTCTATTATTGGTCAAATGCTCCGAATTTTATATCCATATATATATATATATATATATATATATATATATATATATATATATATGAACCAATGAACCACTGGTTAAATTGATTATTCATTGACCCAGTATCTTGATCGAATCGAAGACCAGTTCAAAATGATAACACTTATTCTAATAATCAGCCAAGTTTTAACTATAACTTATATCTCTCTCTCTCTTTTCTTTTAAGATTATTGAACAAGAATTAAAAAGTCATCATTTGACCAAATTACTTTTTATTTAAGTATTTAAAATATGAGGAAGGTTATATTTATTATTATTTTGATCTTATTACTCTTACTACATAATTGATTATCGTTGGATTAATTTGGAATTAAACAGTAGTTAATTTTTTCAATTTTTTTAACTGTTGATTTTAAATTAATCTAACGGTGACCAATTATGTAATAAGAGTAATAAGACTAAAATAATAATAAATATAATCGCCCTCTTAAAATATAATTATTTTATTAATATTTTCTCTCGTTAATCTTAATCACCAAATTAGTCCCTTAAAAACTGAGTGTTACCATATTAGCCTCCAAAGATTTTTGTCATTAAACTAATAATATATAAAATAGTTATCAAGTTCATCTTTGGTGTTACCTTTTAGTCCACCATAATAAAGTTTTAAATTTTTCGGACACTAAACTGATGACAATATATTTAAAACTAGTATAGTAATGCGCAACATTTTGATGGACTAATAGAAATTTTTTTAAAAGACTAACGTGGTGATATCTTAAATTTTTAAAAAAACAAGTAATTAAACAGTTTAATCTTAAAAAAAAATTAAGAAAAATTGTTTTCTAAAATAATACTATTAATATTTTTTAACTAAAATAAAAATAAAAAATAGCTGTGCAGCTCTACATGCTTGAACTTTCTATACTACATCATAAAATAGCAAGCCAAAAAATTTAAGATTGTTAAATGTTTAAACTATTTTCAGCATGTATTTTAATAATTTATAACACAAATTAATATCTTCTAATTGATTTGAAAAATAACAAAAGTATAGTTATATTTTTTTAATACATAAAAAAGTAAGATTATTGATTATATGACAACACAAAAGCAAGATGTCTGTACAATATAAATTAATAGATGTAAGATAAAACTCACCCGTCCTGAAAACTCCAAAGCTCCACCACGGCAGACAAACAAAAATCTATTGGGGCGTTTGGTTGAGGAAAAATTTTATGAATAATAGGAAAATGTTATTGATAGGAAAATGGGGAGAAGTGAGTTTGGTAGAAAAATGTGAAAAAAAAGTTGTTTGGTTGGAAAAAAAATTACCGAGAATATTAGGTAACATTTATAAAGTCTATGTTTGGCGGTAAGTAAAATATAGATGGAATAAAAAGTTGCTATTACAAAAATAACCCTGTTTTAAAATTTGAAATGAATCAAGATGCTACCCTCTACACGTAAAAGTTGCAATTACGATAATATCTTAGCGTTTTAGGAGGTTATTTTCGGTTGCTTTATTTTTTCATTTTACAATTTAGTCGTCTATCCTCGGAAAACCATGTCCAACTTCTCTTTTTAAACAGTGCAGATGGCTAACTTTCTAAGCCAAATGGGGAAATGCTATGCGAATGGCATAGATGGGCAACTTTTATGAATCTCTCTACCAAACAAGGACATTGTGTTTTGCCAAGTTGATTTGCCTAAGGAAATTTTAAGATCTCCTCAACCAAACAACACCTTATACTTTAATTACGTACTTTATTTTTGTGTGCGTGCGTGTGTGTGTGTATATATATATAAATTCTCATTCAGTTTAAAGCAATGTTATTTAACCGGCCCGGTCATTGATCTGGTCGAGGTACCGGGTTACTGGGTCACTAGTTCAACCAGTAGGTCACTGGTTCAACCGCATGACCAGGTAATTATATGTAATTTTATAATTTATATTAAAAAAATTTAGACATACTCAAATATCTAAAAAAAAGATACAAATTTCAAATATTTTTAATACAAAATATAATAAATCTCATATTATTATCAAATAAAAACCGAATTAAAATATAATGATCGTGATATGGGGTTTTAGGTTCAGAAAACGACATCTCTAACTATAAACTAATTCAAAATTTTATGCATAATACATAATTGAGATAATATTAGTGTTGTAGGTACGTAACTTATGTAAGTCAATAAGCAAAAAAATATTCAAATATGGCTATAATGATTTTTTTTTGAAAAAATAAAAAATTTGGATTTTTTTTGGACCGGGCCGGGTCACCGGTTTTTATGAAAACCAGCCGGGTTGGACCGGGTTGCGCCGGTTCTGATGCATGGCCGGTTCATTGCATCCACTGGACCGGTTATATGACCGGTTTACCGATTCCCGAGTCGACCCGGCCAGGTCGGTCCGGTTTTAATAACTATGGTTTAAAGTGTTAAATGATTCGATACCAGTATAAATTAATTTTTAATTTTAATTACTAATTTTATTTACATCTAATAATTTTTATTTATTAAACGTGTGAATCGTTAGATCTAAATAAATAAATTATTAAAGTTTAAGTATAAATTTTATTCTTCTTAAATCGGCACCGTTTTAAAAATTGTCAATCCAAGTGCTGCTCTCTTGTATCTCTTTTAAAACTTTTTCGTATCATTTTCTTTCTTGAAAACATCAATATGCTCTAAAATTGATTCAGCTGTTGAAATCTTCAACTGCCACTGATGTTCTAGTGGTAAGCGTGTCTCCACCAGAAGTGGGGGTGGGGGACACCCCCTTGCCCAAAAATATGTCTACAAATGCAGACTTTATTTACTCTCAAATAATGGATATATATATATATATATATATATATATATATATATAT
The DNA here is from genome assembly GCF_033153095.1 of Gastrolobium bilobum. Taxonomy (NCBI): domain Eukaryota; kingdom Viridiplantae; phylum Streptophyta; class Magnoliopsida; order Fabales; family Fabaceae; genus Gastrolobium; species Gastrolobium bilobum. Next base: position 132,375 of record NW_026897233.1, on the reverse strand, counting down.
ATATATATATATATATATATTATTAATCTAATGTTAAAGGAGATGGTTTATCTCATATTATAGAAACAAACTTATGAGCTCCATCACTTAAAAAAAAGAAAAAAAAATGTGGCACAGTTATCGAATGATGTGTAGAAAAAAAATTTATATTATGTAACATGAAAATAGTTTTTTTCTATATATATATATGAGTAGAATACTCTTATATATATAAGTAAGATATTCTTACACCGGTATAAGAGTTAGAAGTCTTATAATCAATTTTGATCTTTGATCCACTTGTATCCAATAGCTCACATTAGTAACAAATTTGAGCCCTTAGATATAAGTGAAATCAACGGATAAGATTGAAAGTGTAACTTACACTGGTTCTGAGAGGGATCTTGATGCTGATGTCCTGGTCAGCTCAGTTGTCTTTGCCGATGATAATTCCGACACCATCCATGCTCTGATGTCCATTCCAACACTGTCTCTTTATCAGCTCTTCAGACTGATGGTCATTCCAGTTGATTTGTTGTACTTAGTCATTTCATTTCGTTGATGTAGCATTGTTGTTTTTGGTTCCTAATGGGAGTATTATTTATGTATCAAGCTTGTAGCATATGATCTATATGCTACAGCTTGAGGGAAAGTGTTAAGAGTGTTAGTGTTAATAGTGTAGAAGTCCCACATTGAGCGTGTCTCTTTGTATTCTTCAGTGTAAAATGATCATGACTCATATATTTATATATATTGGTGGTTATAATGGCTATATTTTTTCAAAATAAAATATGAAATTATAAATATTAATATAATAATAATTAAGATTATAATAAAATACATACATACGTATGGATAGTAAACTATGAGTTTGAAATCTATTACTTTAATTTTTTCAATCAATTATAATTATGTACTTTATTTCAATGTACCCAATATTAAAAAAAAATCAAATCCCTAAATGTTAACTCCTATGTAGCTAAAAATAAATAAATTGGAAACTTATATTTGACGTGGAGTCAAGATGGTTAACCATTTAAAGACAAGCTTCGAGATTATGATATTTCGTACTCAATTTATAATAAAAGCCATTTGCGTCACCACGGACAATTCATACCCATTATAAAATATAATGTATGACAGACATATTATGATAGAGGTTGAAAATATGTTGAATATATCAAAGCTTACAGGAATAATAATCACAAGTTAATTAAAGGTTAGAAAAACCTGCATACATAAAAATCAGCAGAGCAAGGGTTGCTATCAAGCTTGGTCAAGACAAGGGTTGTGTGTCAGAAAAATAGATAGGTGAGCTAATTTATAATGTCCTTTGTCTTTTATCATTTTGTCTCTTTTTTGATTTAATTGTCAACTTCAAACAACTTGTACGAGTTACAGTTGTTAATTTATTTACGAAGAATTATAAATTAAAAAAAGTACGTTTAGTAATACATTTTTAAATAGAGCAAACAATCATGTAATACATTTTTAAATTCAAATTAAATAATCACATTAATTATGTGACTTTTACTCATCAAATATTATTATTATCTTATTTAATTTTTAAAGTTCTTTCTCTCTCTTTAAGTTGTAGTAGGCTAGCTAGGTAGCTAGCTGCATAGACAACCCTATAGCTTCTTTCATTGAAGGGAGCAGTGATTGTGCATCCAAGGCCCAAGGGCACACTACTTATGCTGGCTGTGGCTGTCATCTACTTATGTTCAGATCTTGGCTGAAGCATAACTCTTGTTAGGTACTCGCTTTGTATCAAACGTGTGATGTTACCCTTGAGGAGCTACATTCTAACGTAAGAGTACAACTCATCCCAATTTTGTTGGGACAATGTATATTTATTATCAAAAAAAAGTTTATTATTTTTATAATTAATTTAATTATCGTTGATTTCTATCAATCTAATGGTTATAATTTATTGAGAATAATAATTAATTAATAAATGCTACTCAATAATTTTCAATAAATTATAACCATTAGATTTACAGAAATCAATGATGATTATGTTAGTTGTAAATTTTTTTAGTGATAAATATAACCTTCCCCATTTTATTGTTAGAAAAGTTTAAAAGATATACTTTTATTTCATTTTAGATGATACGAAATTATTTTGGTATTTAATTGGTTATTTTCTATCTTCTCTTTCTTCCATTTTTTTCTTCCTAATTTTACGAAGGAGAAAGAATGTAAGAAATTATTAAATAGACATTAAAACAACGTTTTATTTAAGTGTCTGTTTGGATCATCTCTTTTCTGTAAGCTATGAGCTACTTATAAGCATAAGTTAGGCAAAACAGATTTTGAAAAAAACTCTTATAACGAAAAGCTCTTCTTTTATAATGAAGAAAAAAGTTAAAAGTTTTTAGGAGGATCTTTTTTTAATCTCTTATCTGTTTTTCTTGAATTGTGTTTTTTTAAATGAAGAGTTACAAAGATAGAGAGAGAGATAATTTTCTTGAAATATGTGTTTTTAAGCTAAATTTTTTATGTAATTACCAAACAGCTTTTAATTTTTTTTTTAAGTTCTTATTTTTAACTTTAGCTTATAAGTAGCTTCTAGCTTCAAAAAAAATAGAGGATTCAAACAGGCTCTAAAATGATACAAAGTTATTGATTTAAAATAATAAACAATTTTTTTTATTATTATTGATGGATCACGCCTTAGGTACATTATATTTGCCTAATTATCTCTAGTATGTAGTTGGAAAAAATAGTGAATAATTTATATTAACAAAACTATATTGGATGGTGATCATGAGGTTTAGCTTAATTGGATGGTGAAATTAAATGATAAATGGCATTTGTTCCTCTACGTCCTTTGTTATTTGCATTAGTAATCATGATTAACACCAGTTCATAATTTTCTAAACCCTTTTTCATTTCAACATGCTTCCGTGAATTCAAAATTAACGTTGAGAGTGAATTCTAATTGATAAGTTAATAATATTTACCGGTGATCGTATAAAATTAGACAATGACACAAAATATTATTTGCCTTTTCAATTTCTAAAATCTGGAGACTGCAGTCATCAATCCTTAAAATTTAATTTTATCTATTATTTTTTTTTCTATAGATTCATAAAAACTTGATTACATTAGTTCGAATTTTTTTCAGATTCATGTAAAAAATCAAATTTGAAATCTCTAATTAAGAAAAATAAGTTACTGAATGGTTTATATATAATTCCCTATCTTTGTCCTCAAGTTTACTGAATGGTTTATATATATATATGCGCTTTACTTTAAAAAAAGTACGTGCAGAAGATTATAAATTCCATGTATTGAATAGGTTAAATTAATAAATTAGGAAGAAAAGGTAAGAAATCCTGTAGGTGGAATAATTAGGAATAGAATGCATATTCTTGAAGAGAAATCTTCCTAGGGAGAATAATGGACATAGTGGTGGGTCTATGTACAACTGGATTTTGTAATTATTGAGCCTTCACATAGTTACTTGATGTGCCCCATACAGTAATGCACTTCCCACATGAACATAGTACTTAGCTCCAAAAGATGAATAAATTAATATAAATTAATAAATAGAGAGCATGGTAGTTTCCGTGGCAAGAAGTGAAAAGAAAAGTTGGAAAGGGAAAGTAACAAAGCTTCCAATGCCATTATGTCAAAGTGGATTACAATGAAGCACGGCCCCACAAGTTTAAACCATCTAAGAGTTACTTTGATGATTGGAATTCTTTCCCGGCAAGTCACTTTCTTTTTGACCCTTATATGGTAGGGTTTTTACATTTTTTTTTTTGGAATAAGTATATGTCTAAGAATGTAAAGTTATCTCATTTCAAGAGAGAGAGAACGAGATAGATAAAAAAGAGAGAGAATGAACAAAATAAAAATAAAAATATGGGTCTCACCTCTTTGTGAAAATGAATGACATGAATTATGTCATCTAAAAAGATAAACACTTTTTTCTTTTTTTCTTTGTAAAATTTACAACCACGCACCTCTATATATGTCGTTATTTTCGGCGAAGTTTATAAAACGATGGAAAATATTATTTTGTATTATTGTGAATAAAGATTTTATTTGCTAAACATTATTCATCGTAATGTTGCCACTAGCAAGCACAATTAATTCAGATTCTATTATTATATTATGATGTAATGTTATTATCTAATTAACGACTTGCATTTATAATACGGAAACATTTTTTAGCAGTTTTTGATTTTTTTGTTGGATTTATGTTCTTTCACCTAAAGTCCAATTGGCTCTGTGAATAACCCAAAAAACCTAAAGTTTATGCAGTTTAAGGCTAAATTTTCAAGTTACTTGTATAAATTCTACACTTTTAATCATCAGTATTTGATCTTTCACTATTGTTGATGTTGAGGTAAGATTATTTTTATGAAGGTCAGAGAATACATACACATTAGCACATCTTTGATATTATTGGAGTATGTACTCGTTTACTAAAAGTAAGAAAGAGTGATGGTTTAGAGAAAAATAATCATACAAGAAATGATAAAATGGTAAAAAATATAAGTTTTATTAATTTCATGTTAAAGGAGATAGTTATCTTATGTCATAGAAATAAATTTGTGAGCTCCACCACTTGAAAAAAGAAAAAAGAAAAGAAAAAAAAAATGTGGCATAATTATCGAAGGGTGTGTAGGAAAAAAAATTTATCTCATATAATATGAAAATAATTTTTTTCAAATTATATGTTATTTTTTCAAATTGAGTAAATGATGCAATGAGTCTTTGTTACTTCTGTAGTAGTGAAGATAATCTGGAAAGTTTGCGGATGCAGAGAAGATCAATTTACGAAGAGAGTTCATACATGTTTCCAAAAAGAAAAAAGAGTTCATACGTAAAGAAATCACTTATAAAACTGCGCTATAAGAGGTATACTTGTGTGTTTGTAAGATGATCATGATTTGATGTACTAAAATCGCTTATGCATAAATCCAATTTTTTCAACTATTCTCGCAGCATACAAAAAAATGGGGTATTTTACAAATTGTAAAATTGCAATTAAGGATAAGTTAATGCTAAAATTTAAGAGAAAAAACCGTACTTGTGAAAACAAGTGATAATTTATGCTAAAAACATAGTTAGCAGTTACTGTTTTGGCTAGAAATGACAAATCTCATCACCAAAACTAAAATAATAAAAGCAGGCATCACTTTGAAACTTAGTATAATTTATGGAAATTTTTTTTTCTCACTAATCATAAATCATCGTTTAATATGCTTAACCCTACGTCCCCATCCTATAATGATGATTAACCTTCATTGCAAGAAATTAAAAGATCTAAACCACAAGGGTTTTTGTGTGGTTGATAGCCACCTAACTAAGATTAACTTATTAAATGTATAGATAATAAAAAAAGATCAAGTTAATATAATAATATCCATGCAATGATGGTCAAACCAATTATGCTTTTAGATAGTAGTTTTTATTATCAAATTGGCACTTTGTTTAGTACCATTGCTTGTTGATTCTCACTTTCTTTCATTATTATATATTAGTGGGTAAGGTATGTAGCCGACATTCATTTTCTTTGATGCCCCCATTATATACCTGTATACCTCTCTCTCATCAAAACTGTATAATTGTCTCAAAACCATTGATTCCAACACACGGGAATCTCTTAACACCATGCGCACAATAGCCTTCATCACCTCTCTGATTAATGGGCCATTCTTCTTACAGTGTTACTTTCTATAAGTGACGGAACTGGAAACTAAAAATCGTCTTGCGTGCATTTCCATTTTTACCCTTTTTTTTTTTTTTTTCTCTCACTTCCTATCTTTCAAATTTTTATTCTCTCTCTCTCTCTCTCTCTCTCTGACATTTTCAACTCTTCACCGTTTCTTCTCACATCTTTTTTTTCTGACTCTCTTTATCTTTTCTGTCACTTAAATCCGTATTCTGCAGAGCGCAGTTGGGAGTACCCCATCTTTAAACACTGAAGCGTGCGGTCATTTTCGACCCTCAGAAAAGCAAAACACCAAAATAGAAGTAAAATTGAATTAAACCAATATAACAAGATAAAATAAAAATAAAACAGTAACAATTGATACTAAAAAAAATAAATAAAAAAATCAGATTTTTTTTTTTAGTATCAAAAACATTTGGCCTTGTTTTTTAATGTTGGATATTTGTTTGCTTTTGGTTTAACCTTCCCCACCAGATGATGAGATAATCATGATCCATCCTCAATTAGCTAATGCTGCATACCAAACTGGAGAGAGAGAGAGAGACATTTACTTTCAGAAAAACAAGAAAACGGGTTATATCAGCATTTGCAAGGTGATGGGCACTCTCTGAGGTTGTTCCACTCTTGATGTTTCTTTTGGCTGTTCAGAGTTCCAGTGAGGCAGAAAGAACCTGTTACAGAAAAGAACAAATTTTCCTATCTCATTCACAATTCTTCTCAGTGAGATTGCCTAAATGACAACTGGGTTTTATTTATCTTGTTGTGTGGTGTGATTATTACCCCATTCTACTCTTCCACATCTGGTTTTTTTTATATCTCTTCAAGTTCCACCGATATCTATAAGAAAAAAACAAACTTCTTTACCAACATGGAGACAAAGGTTGGACCACTTAGTATTCTCAAACATAGTGCTTGGTTGGAGCTTGTTCGTTGAGTTATGAACTGGGTCTCATGCAAGTTTTTTCCTTTAGGTTGGGTTCTGTTGATGAAAATATCATAAAGCATCAATCTTTATGAGGTTTGAGGGCTTGGATTGCTGAAAGAAATTTTGGGTTTGCTTCAATTTTGCTTAGGAGTTAAAAGATTCACGGTGGGGGTGCTTGGTGGTCCAGTTTATTTAATGTTCTGTTGAAGCCGGGGCTTACCTTGAATCTTCTGTGAAGGATGTCTGTGAATCGAAGACTTTCTGGTTCAAATGGAAGATTGCCACCAAGTATGAAGTCTTGGAAGGCAAATGAGCCTCTGCATGAGTCTAATTCTTCTAAAACATGTAGAAGGAAGCCGTTGCTCCTCTGGGTTTTTGGGTTTGTTGCTATAGGGAGTGTTTGGTTTATCTTGAGTTTCAATAGTAACGAAGCAGCTTGTGAAGATAGAGAAAGAATATTGCTTCAACGTTACAATGTCAGTAGGAAGCAGCTTCATGCTTTGGCTTCCTTGTTCTCTGGATCAGATCAGGTGACCTTCACTTTTGGCCACTGTTTCAATTTTATTCATTCTTGGCTTCATATTGTGATCGTTGACAACAATTTCTTCTTTTTAGAAACTTTAATTAGTTGGCTTCTTCTATATGCTAACTGTTCTTTCTGTTGAGTGTTATTTTCATTTAACAAACGACTTCTTGTTGTTTTAACTTTGCGCTGAAGTTAAAAATGTAAAATAATGAGAACCAAGAGATTGCCTTAAATGAAAGTATATAAACTATGCACTTCTGATAATTTTTCCACAAGGTTTTCTAGGATCACCATATGTTGTTCAATGTTTTAATTGCTAAAAGTGACATACTCTCTTGCTATATTTTCAAAATAAAGCTATGCTTGTTGCAGAGATGAATATGAGAAGTAAACAAAGTGGTGCTCTTTGTCCTCTGTCTTACTAGTCTATAATGCAGATTTTATCATCCAACTGTATTGATGAAAGAAGACTTCAAATGCTGTTAAGCAGTGGCATAGTGAGCACTCCACAGTTAATTTGTCCAGAGAATCAGGAGTTACAAAAGGAGCATAGATGTGTTGCAGAGATTGTAGAACCTGTTGAACAATGCCCAATTGTCGACGATAATGTCCAGACAAGGCTTGAATTATCATTCGTATTGAAAAAATATCTATCATTGACCTCACACTCTGCACTTTCGTCCAATTTGGTTAATTGTTTGCTTTGTGGAAAGGTAGAGACTTTACTAAAGCTGAGGCATTTATATGTTATGCCCAAAAGTTCCATAGTTTAAATTGTTGATTCTCCTCAGAAATAGTTAGTACCTATGAATTATAGCCTAACTTACAATTCCCATTTCTCACTGCTCAACCTATCCAAGGGGGTGTTATATGGCTGTTGAATGGAGATACAAAAGCATAGTGACGGAGCTTTAGGCTTCCTGCATATCATTTCCTGTAAGAGTGCTAAGTTTGTAGAAGCTGAGTGAGAAATAAAACTATAAAAAATGCATCAAATGGATCCTACAGTGGTACCATTTTATATGAGCTTGAACATAGTCAGAACACTGCCTTGAATTGCCTAACCAGCATCATAACATTCTTTTTAGCTTGGCAAGTGCTGTAATAAATTCTTGTCTCGATGTGTAAATGACAGAGTGACCAATGATAGCTAGCGTTTTGTTTCATTTAACCTATAGTTTAGTTAACATTATTATGTGAAGTCATATATCTATAGAAAAGTAGTTGATTTTTGTTAAAGTTGCTTCAGATATTGCCTTTCCTATGTTAGTTGTGGATTATACTACACAGACTCAGCATCTAAGCTTGAGCAGTAACTTTGAAATGTGCAGTCCATACATGCTTATTTCAAACATATACATCCACAATATAATTAATTTGCTTGTTTATTTTTGGCTTTGCAGAACATTTTGCAGTCATTTAAACTGAGGGTCTGTGCAATTAAGGATCATGTGAGTTCATCTAATTCGGTTAAAGGATGCTGGTGGATCCTTATTGGAATTATAATGTCCTGCAAGTTGTCTGGCTTCTATTTACTATGGAGGAGTCAAAAGCAGAAGCTAGTTTGGGGGCATCCAGCTTCTCAACAAAAGCGGCTGCAACATTCTGTGCAGGGTCCCTTAAAGAGTGCTGGGAGGTGGAGGAAAAAGTTGCTAATTATATTTGTGTCACTTGGAATAGTTGTGTCCGTTTGGTTATTCTGGCACCTGAATATGAACATTGTGCAGAGAAGAGAAGAAATGCTTGCCAATATGTGTGATGAGCGAGCCCGTATGCTGCAAGATCAGTTTAATGTAAGCATGAATCATGTTCATGCTCTGGCTATTCTTGTATCTACCTTTCACCACGGAAAACATCCTTCTGCAATTGACCAGGTAGTGTACACAATGTCCTTCTGTTCTCTTATTGGGGCATTGCCTGGTGTCTGATTGCTAATTAATTCCTACTCCGTTCCATGCAGACTTATTCATGGCTCATGTCAGATATTTTGAATTTCTTCTAGCCATTAGCTTTTGCTTAATGTACTTTACTTACATGAATCTAACTAAAAGATTTGTGTGGCAGCATAGTAATTATGGAGAAAATGTATGATTTCTTGTGTGCAAAGGAAAGGAAAAATTGATTTTCAATCATCTGTAAAACTTGGGGAGAGGCATGGTTGTTCTCTCGCATTTGGTTGCAATTGCATACATATAAAATAAAAAAAGGAGTAATGGGAAAGAAAGTGGGGATACTGAAAAATATAGACATAATATTGAAATATTTAACCAAAAAAATAAAAAATAAAAAATGGAAGATTTCAGGTGCTGGTATTGATCCGTTAATGTGTCAAAAAGTTGAGCTATTTTAAAAAATATGCAACCAAGTTAATCTCTTGCTTTATCATTAATTTCTATCTTCTATCTCAGTTTCTTTTGTTGCATTAAGGTATTGTTGTTACCAAAACTGAATCTCAAAAGGAAGTCGTTGTGGATAGGAGTGTCAGATGTATTTCTTTAGGCGTTTTTACATGCTATGCTAAGAGAAGCATATTTGACAGCATTATGTAGCATCGTTACCTTGGCATTGATATTAACTTTATTGTTGCTTTTGTTTAAGTATCTGTTAAATTTTACAAAAACGGACGAAGTTCAAACTGAGATCCTCTTTTCACTCATAATTCTGATGTGGTTTATTTGGTTAATTGTGATGCATTAGAATCGGGTTTGGATGTGTGTAAAGATTGCATGGATGTAGGTCACCAAGTTCAAACCATGTTAAATTATGTGCTTTCTTCAACTCTCCACCCTTAGTCATAAACGCACAATTCCAAACTCTTATGCTGTTAGGTGAAAGCATACAAATGATTTTTATATTACATCTCTAACATTATACATGTCAAGGGAAAACAAAAAAAAAAAAGAGAAAAAGTGAGGAAAATTAACATTGAAGCTTCTGTTTCACTGCAGAAAATTTTTGGGGAATATACAGAGAGTACAGCATTTGAGAGACCACTTACTAGTGGTGTTGCTTATGCTTTGAAAGTTCTCCATTCTGATAGGATGCATTTTGAGAAGCAGCACGGGTGGACAATTAAGAAAATGGAAACAGAGAATGAGACACTAGTCCAAGATTGTATTCCAGAAAATTTGGATCCGGCACCCATTCAAGATGAATATGCTCCGGTGATATTCGCTCAAGAAACAGTTTCCCATATTGTATCAATTGACATGATGTCAGGGAAGGTGTGCCTTGCTTAGCCTGCTGTCACCCTAACATAATTTACTTCTTCTTAGCAAATTGTGGGGCAATGGCTTGAACTGCTACTTTTACATTCCTGTGAATGTTCTAGCCACATGTATTTTGTACAAGAGAGAGAAAACTGGATTGTGAAATTATCAGTGGACTTTTGCTTTTGTTTTTCTATTTTCTTATTAAGCTGACAGCATTAGATACTTGAAGCTTTGGTGTACATGAAGCTAAATATTTGAACTAAAGACCTTACACTTAAAACTGTATCTTATATAATTTACTTTAAATGGTGAAAGTTAAATGTTGGGTAAACAGAATAATATATAGGAGTTTCAGTTACCAACATCAATAAGATGACTTTGAGCACTGGTATCACCTTCTTTTCATGCGTGGCTAGTTTATTTACGGTCATCTTAATGATAGATTAAGAAGAAATGAGATTAGGAGCTATTGTCTATGGAATTGTTCATTAAATTCCTCATTTATTTGGTTGTCTAAAATAATATATCTTTGTTGTATTGTTATATAGGAGGATCGTGAGAATATTTTGCGAGCAAGGGCATCTGGAAAGGGGGTTCTGACATCCCCTTTTAAATTACTAAAGTCCAATCACCTGGGTGTTGTACTTACATTTGCTGTCTTTGAGACTAATCTTCCTCCAGATGCTACACCAGAGCAGCGTATTGAAGCTACTGTGGGGTAATTATATCTAATAATAACTTTGATTAACCCCTACAACTAATTGTCTTCTAGTTAAAATATTACATGCATTTGTGCTCTTATTCCCCATCTTAATGTGTGTCTTGGTACCTATTTATTGGAAGGTATCTGGGTGCATCTTATGATGTTCCATCACTGGTAGACAAGCTTCTGCACCAACTTGCCAGCAAGCAAACCATTGTTGTAAATGTTTATGACATAACTAATGCATCTGCACCCATCACAATGTATGGTACTGATGTTGCTGATACTGGCCTACTACGCATAAGCAGCCTAGATTTTGGGGATCCGCTACGAAAACATGAGATGCACTGCAGGTTTGCTTTCACACTAAAAAGTTTGTGTGTTATGTCCAAAGAATTGAAATCTCATATCAGCACATTTCCAAATTTCTTTTCTTTTCAGGTTCAAGCAAAGGCCTCCATTACCTTGGACGGCAATCAATGCATCTGTTGGGGTACTTGTTATTACTTTGCTTCTGGGTCATATTTTTTATGCAGCAATAAATCGAATAGCAAAAGTAGAGGATGACTATCGAAAAATGAGAGAGCTGAAAGTTCGTGCTGAAGCTGCAGATGTGGCAAAATCTCAGGTGCTATATATTTCTGGGATTGTTTCTTTCTGTTATGGAACATAATTTTTATGTGATGGCAACAATATTGTGATTTCTCAAATCGAATTCATAAATTTAGTGCCTTATGTGATTATCATCATTCACCATCAGAATTATTTCTCATAATTTATATAGCCTTTAACTTAATTAAAATTAATAGTTCTGTGTTGATCTCCAAGGATTGGTTTCCCCTTTTGTAGTTTCTTGCGACAGTTTCACATGAGATCAGGACTCCAATGAATGGTGTTTTAGGTAATTGTAAAGTATTTAATGTTATCATAGATAATCCCAACTTGTCAATACTTGGTGATAATTGTCAACTGCGTCAAATCACTTTCCAGGTATGCTGCAAATGTTGATGGACACTGACCTTGATGAAAACCAGATGGATTTTGCCCAAACTGCCCATAGGAGTGGTAAAGATCTTATATCAGTCATAAATGAGGTTCTTGATCAGGCAAAGATCGAGGCAGGCAAGCTTGAACTTGAAGCTGTAGCTTTTGATCCGCATGCTATTCTAGATGAAGTTCTATCACTTTTCTCTGGAAAATCTTATGAAAAAGGAATTGAGGTGAAATCCTATCTTTCTGCTACCTTAGTTTTGTACGTCCTTTAATTTGGAGATTAGGTCTTGACATAAATTTTTGTTCTTTATACTTTTGAGTGAGTACAGTTGGCTGTTTATGCATCCAATCAAGTACCCAAAGTTGTAACTGGCGATCCTAAACGGTTCCGGCAAACAATTACTAATCTTGTTGGCAATTCACTTAAGGTTTGCTATATTTCACGCTGCATTTTTTGAGTTTGACCCATTTTATTCTACCCATTTTAAACTTTGGCTAGTAAATGACCCATGCAATGGAAAGACATTGTAAAAATACATAAGCAATTCAAGTTATTTATCTTTATATTTCCCTTCTTCTCTTTAGACTTGAAATAATCTTTCATAGAAAAAAGGGAATCTTATTTTTTATTTATAATCTTTGTTAATTAGCTCACTTGGTGCATTTCAGTTCACCCATGATAAAGGACATGTATTTGTCTCGGTTCATCTGGCGAATGAAGTGAAGAACCCACTTCATATTATGGACGCAGTATTGAGAGAAGGCTTAAACTTGGATCAAGACATGCCAGCCAGAACATATAATACGTTAAGCGGGCTCCCTGTAGGCAACAGATGGAAAAGCTGGGCAAACTTTAAAAAGTTTAGTATAAATTTGATGGATAAGCCTGAAATTATTCAACTACTAGTAACAGTTGAGGACACAGGTATAGGAATTCCTGCAGATGCACAGAGCCGCATATTTACACCTTTTATGCAGGCTGATAGTTCCACTTCTCGAACATATGGGGGAACTGGAATAGGACTGAGTATTAGTAAATGTCTAGTTGAGCTTATGGGAGGAGAAATTGGTTTTGTAAGTGAGCCTGGAATTGGAAGTACTTTTTCATTTACAGGAACTTTCAGAAAAGGAGAAACCACATCTCTGGATGCAAAGTGGCAGAAGCACAATCTTTTTGTTCCACAGCTCCAAGGATTGAGAGCATTAGTGATAGATGGAAGTAAAATCCGAGCTGAGGTCACAAGATATCATCTGCAGAGGTTGGGGATGTCTGTGGATGTAACTTTCAGTCTGAAATCTGCATGCTCTTGTCTATCTAGTACTTGCAACATGAGGTAATTTGTCATTTTTATTAGTAAACTGCATTAACTGGTTATTCTGAACCAATTTGGTAAATTCTAGCATCATCAAGATAATTTCCATTTCCTCAAAATTGGTAATTGCTTGCTATCAAAGGTAGTTAGTTACTTGGACGAACAAATAATTACAGTTCATTCATGCCTGTAGAAAGAGCATGTAGTTTGATTATGTTCATCATGAAGTAAACATGAAGATTTTGTATTTATAGGAAATTGCATATTAAACAATAGGTTATTATTTGCTAATTTATTATTCTTTTTTTTTTTGTTCCTTCAGTATGTCAACACAGTTCGCCATGATTCTTATAGACAAGGATGCTTGGGATAAGGAAAGTAGTATCTTATACACAATCAAGAATCAAAGACAGAATGGCATCAAAGGGGACCCAATAAACTTTCCAAGGATTTTTCTCCTGGCCACCCACCTTAGCCCCAATGAACGTGATGAACTCAAGTCCATTGGAATCATAGATGATATACTAATGAAGCCTCTTTGGCTTACTGTTTTGATTCGCTGCTGCAGAGAATCCCTTGGAACTGAAAAAAGGCAAATAAATAGGAAGAAAGTATCCAAACTTGGGAATTTATTAATACACAAACAAATTTTGGTGGTTGATGATAATGCAGTGAACAGAAAAGTTGCAGAAGGTGTTCTGCAGAAATATGGGGCAATAGTTACCTGTGTGGAGAGTGGCAGGGCTGCTCTAAAGATGCTCAAACCACCACATAATTTTGATGCTTGTTTCATGGATCTCCAAATGCCAGAAATGGATGGGTAATTGATCTGCTTATTCTATATTTTTTTAGTTTGTTTCTGACTTTTGAATGCAAATGGAGGCACCCTAGTTGCCTAAAATAATAGAACCAAGGATCATTGACTGGTCCAGTAAGTTTATTTCATACTAGAGAAAGCACATGTAAGACAAGGCATAATAATTAAAAGAAATGGTGCCAAAAATGAGGCCACTACCCTTATTTACTTTTGCTCATAACCTACCTAGAATATTTGAACTGAAACTGATTTTCCTGGGTCCCAAGGTTGCAATGTTGAACTGCAAAACTGTCTATTCCGGATTGAAATAATAGCTAAGGTATAATGTTTGGAGATTAAGCTTTGGCCTTGTAATTAACAACTTCATCTGATTTTTCTGGATCCAATGGCCGCAATGTTGACCTGTAAAGGTGTTTACTCAATCTTTAACAATAGCTAAGTAAAGTGATTTTGCTTTGTCTTTGTGTTAGGAATTGGTGTGAGTTTTTTATGCACTGTTTTTGTGTTGATTGTTCTGAAGTGACAATTATTCTCTTCATCTTAAATGGTACAGTTTTGAAGTGACAAGGCAAATCCGCCGTTTAGAGAGTGAGGTAAATGAGAAAATTGCATGTGGGCAAGAATCTGCTGAGACGTTTGGTAACATCTCTCATTGGCACACTCGAATACTAGCAATGACAGCTGATGGAACTCAGGCTTCAAATGAAGAGTGCAGGAAGAGTGGGATGGATGATTATGTGTCAAAGCCATTTGAAGAAGAGCAGCTCTATATGGCAGTGGCACGAATCTTCAAGTCTGGTTCATAGTGTGGAAGCATCATGTTTATAATGTTTGATTATTAGTGCAGGTGTCATGTTGACAAGTGTTGAATGGCCTCTACGACGAATGCCAAGTGTCAATTTTCCACTAAAAGAGCCAGCAGATGGATTAATTTTGGCTAAATTATGTCCAGATATTGTAGGAGTAGGACTCACCCCAGCTGATGTGTTTCTAAACAAGACCGGCATGTCAGCATCAAAGCTATCACTTCAGCACCATGGATCTCAGCTATGGCCTTGTTTAGTTATAGTAAGTGCCATGTTCATCATCCCTGGATTTTCATATTACAAGTGCATTTCATACATATTAAAATGAGTATAAAACTTAAAAGTTATAGCATGTGTTACATTTCTAAATTTGGTCCTTCTACTTAAATTTTTTAATGTGTCTTTCCATGTTTTCAATGTTGTTGCAAGTTGGTTTTTCATACACATCTACAATGTTGGATTTAAAACATTTAGGGTGTACGGAAGAAACAATTTGAAGCAAATTGAAACATTCAAGAGTTCAATTCAGAAAATTAGAAGTGGAAGGACTAAATTGAGTGATGTAGTTATTAAGGACCGAAAATGTAACGTTTCCCATTGCAATTCAGTTATCTATAACAAATGATGATGAGTTTAATAAGATTATTCACGAGTTAATAGTGTTTTTTTTCCTTTCCAGGAAGCTGATTTGAGTGCAATAAAATATCAATAGCTTTTTTTTTTTAAGGAAGGGGAGGATGCTACTTGGACCAGTGTCATCTATGCTAATTATCACTCATTGCAGGAGAAGGGGAGGTCAAGAAGGCACAATTGCATTTTTGTGTACATAACCCGTTTTTTGTTCCTGCTTTCTATTATTTTTCTTTGTATATATTCATATGGAGCAAGTAGGATAAGATAAAATGTTATAGTGATGAGTATTAATTCATTTTTTGGGCTAAGATTGAAAGAAATGACAAATCTTGAACCCTCAATGTTGAGATATATAGTCCCACATTGGTTGTATGAGCAACTAATGTGGAGTTTATAAGACTTTGGGCACTCCCATCCTTTACACAGGTAGGTTGGGCCTGTTGCATTGTCCACTCTTCAAGCTCAATGGGCTCTTGTGTGAGGGGACATGTTGAGATATATAGTCCTACATTGGTTGTATGAGCAACTAATGTGATCTTTATAAGACTTTGGGCACTCACATCTTTTGAGCTAGTTTTAGGGTGATGTATTCCAAAATTCTTTACACTCAAATTTTGTAAGACATGCAAAGCAAAACTGTTACATGATACAGTAGATTGGCATATGTACCAATATATTTTTGTTTTCATTTGCCACTAAGAAATGACAACCGGTGTTTTATTTCTCCTTTTATGTTTCATTGTTTCAAGGCTAAAATGTGCAATTCGTTACTGTTGAATATGGAGCTTCAAACAAGTAATGCTCCATATTTTGGTAAATGGGATAGAGCCGAACATGTGAACCACTAACGGATGAAGAATTTTTTTTTCCCTTTTGAAAAAGGCAATAAAGAAAAAGGGTTGTAAAACAGATAAGAGAGGGGGGAAAAGGATGTGAGATAAATAATCATTTAGTCATTGAGAGGGAAAAAAAAAAGTACACATCCTTGTTGAGTTGGAAGAACATCAGACAGCAGAGAAAGTTAAGAATATGACTCCTTTCTGTGTTTCTTTACGTGTTTGTGAAGCATGTGACAATTCATAACCACTGAAATTGGAAGCGGCATCAGAAATAACAACTAATCTTGTTTTGTTACAGCTCAGTTCTTTTTTTGTGGATCACATTTGTGACCACCTTTCAATACTATATATTGTATAGAGCTCACTTTCAATCTGATCCTGCATAGTCCACTTTGTAAGACAATATAAAATTGCTTCTTAGCCGTTAGAAGAAGAACTAAGAAGCACATAACTACATCGTCTTTTCTTTCGCTATATACTATATAAGTAACTAAATTGGTGATGTCTTGGCTATGATTTTTGGAGTCTTTATCAGCAAAGCCTCTCTTATCCTTTCTCCAAAAATGGCAACATTCATGCTGAAGTTAATGCTTCCTCTACTTTTTCTGTCCATAATTTCTCCAAAAACAGGTATTAGAAATATATATAGTTGTTTCAAAACATGTCGAACTGTTTCATTTTTTCACATTTTTACAATGTTAATGAGCCGTTTAGTGTTGCTGTAAAATGTTCATATTGAAAAGTACATTCATTATGTGCAGCATATGCCGAATTTGAGCAATGGTGTGTAGCTGATGAGCAGACCACAGACAATGAGTTGCAGGCAGCCTTGGATTGGGTTTGTGGGAGAGGAGGTGCTGATTGTAGTAAAATTCAAGTGAAGCAACCTTGCTATTTTCCAAACACATTAAAAGACCATGCTTCTTATGCCTTCAACAACTACTTTCAGAAGTTCAAGCACAGTGGTGGTTCTTGCTACTTTAGAGGTGCTGCCATGACATCAGAAGTGGATCCTAGTAAGTATTTAACAGATTCCTAATAACCACTCTCTGCTTTTGTGTGTGTGTGTGTGTATGTGCTTTTATTTTTTTAACTAGGACATGTGCATGTTCACATGCAATGAGTGCAAAAAAGAGGATTTAGAATAGGGTAGGCCATGTGACTTTAAATGGCTTGATGAATATTAAAATGAGCTAGTTTATTTGAATTATGTCAGTAAAAGAGGAAAAAGAAAACTAACTAGGAAAACAAGTCAGGTTGCACTGCATGCTGTTAGAAGCTATATTTAGTAAATCAACGTGTCAATGAAATTACTCAAAGTAAAAGCACTCACATTCTTGTGTAAAATCCATTAGGCATAACATGGGGTCGACTAGAAAAACTAGCACCACTTCTCAAGTGCCTGTACTCAATTCAAATGAACATTGAACCTGATCTAAGCCTATAAACTGATGAATAATTATATTTTGTATGCTCATAACCAATCTTTATAATCTCATTGCAAGTAGTTTGTTTCACCCGGTTAATCCGTCATAACGTGAAGAAATTATTCTTTTTACCATTTTTTTTGTTCCTTCCATAACCTTTTACACCACTTTTTTTTTTTTTTTTTTGGGCATAAGAATTGGTCCATGCAAATGGTCCCACATATAATGAGTCCCTTGTCAGGGATTGGGACAATTCAGAATTTAAAATTGTCTAACTTTTACACCACATAAGTTGTGTGTATATGAATATGATTAGCTGTGATTTATAACCTGTGACTGCTTAATGTTCATGTGCAGGTCATGGTTCTTGTCACTATGACTTCATCCCTTGATCCAACTTTCATTGAAGACTAAAAATAACTGCAGCAAAAATTAGAGCTTGGGCCTTTTTTTTTTTTTTTTGTTATTAAACCATTTTCACCCAAATATGTTTTAGGCACCAAAGTTATTAACCTCATTTCATGAACAAGCATTTATTAAATTTCGAAGAGAAAGATTTCTTAGCTTTTTATTTTCAAGTGCTATTCTCATAGTTCTTGTTATTGACATAGATACCTAAATCTGTTGTGTTTACAGAAACATTTATGTCTTTCTGTTGTAAGTCTATGCTAAATTTACGTGTGTAACAAATGGATGAATTATAAAACAAAACAAAATGGGCCTCCATAGCAATAGGTTGATGGGCTACAAATATTATTTATTTGGAGAGCTTTTAGCAATGAAGTCTTGGGCTACGAAAATTACTTACTTGAAATTTTTTTTAAGTATATTTAGAATTAAAAATTTCTCTTAAAAATATCAAATATTCACATTGAGTGATTATTAAATATTTAAGACAATAAAATTCTTCAAAAGTAGAGAACAGTTTTCATACAACACACAAAAAAGTGCAATATTTCTCTCTTTCTCCTTTTCATTTACAAAATGACTTTTTTTTTTAGAAACAACAAAATAACTTTGTCTCTCTACTTCTATGAACGACATTTCTTCTTATTGGTTAATAATGATTTGTAAGTCTCTGCAACATGTCACTCGTACTAACAATATGTTATAAAAACCGGACCGATCTGGCTGGGTCGACTTGAAAATCGATGAATTGGTCATGTAACCGGTCCGATTTTCATATTAGACCAGCTATATTACAGAACTGGTGTGACCCGGTCAATTTTTGTAAAAACCGATGACCCGGCCCGGTCTATAAAAAAAAAAAACTAATTTATTTTCATAAATTAATATCTTCTTTTTTTTTACTCTCAAATACAAATGATTTGTTTTCTTTTGAAAAATTTGAGTGATTTATAGCTTTTCTTTTGGTAGACAAAAGGCTCAAAGCCAGAACAAAACAAAACAGAAAAACTAACTAGAACTATGAACAAGACGATTTGTAGCTTATTAACTTACATAGATGATGTACCTACAACACTAATATTATCTTGATTATGTAATATGTAGGAAATTTTGATTTGATTTATAATTAGAGATGTCGTTTACTAAACCTAAAACACTAGTATCACAAATATTATATGTTTGATTGATCTTTTGTTGGACAATGATGTGTAATTTATTATTTTTATATTAAAATATTTGAAATTGATATATTCTTTTTACAAGTATTTAAGTATATTTATAATTTTTTTAATATAAATTATAAATTTACATATACTTATCTGGTCATGCGGTTGAACCAGTGACCCAGTACTTCGACCGGGTCAATAACCGAGCCGGGTTTAACAACATTGCATACTAACACTATTCTTGAATAAATAATTAAAATTAAGTAATCACACTGAAAATTATTCGATTCTTCGTTATAATTGTTATAACAAATTAGTCCTTAATTCAGTTTTTTCTCTTAGAATCGTTCGGTTTTTCATCCGATATTGCCTCAAGAACTTAACCCCAACGTTACGTCAAAAGGGAGGAAAAGCATATAACGTTAATAATCTTGTTTAATCTTCTATTTTTTTGAC
The DNA here is from genome assembly GCF_033153095.1 of Gastrolobium bilobum. Classification (NCBI taxonomy): domain Eukaryota; kingdom Viridiplantae; phylum Streptophyta; class Magnoliopsida; order Fabales; family Fabaceae; genus Gastrolobium; species Gastrolobium bilobum. The sequence goes on along the minus strand of NW_026897233.1, from coordinate 112,480 downwards.
TCACAGTAGTTTCTCCAATATTCAAGGAACCAAAGATGAGAAGCCCTGCAACATGAGTCAACTAGAATATGATTTGATTGGCCAAGTATTCTAAGGTCACTGTTTATAAATTAGAATCAAAATTAACAGTATATTTCCTTTAAAGTCAAAGTCTTCGATGGACTCCGAAATTGAATAAATAAAGCGAACATCTGATCATAGGACCAAAAGTATACATTAATTGAGGAGTTATCATAGCTCAGTAATCTTACCAAAAGCATGCATTAATTGAGGAGTTATTCAAGTGAGGAATCGAAAAAAAAAAAAAAAAACCCAAAAAAAAATCATTATGCTATTATATGTAAAATTAATATATTTTTAAAAAAATGATTCTATACACATTTGTAAAAAGGAAAAATATTTTTGTTTTTAAAAATTTCTTTGTCACACTCACATAAAAATAAGTGGGTCACATTATAACAAGAAGATAAAAAAAATTAATGGAGCTCACTTTTTTTTTATATGAATATGACAGAGAAACTTTATTCTATAGCGAAAATATAAACATTTGTAAAATTATGATTTCTCTTGGTCAAGCGTATTCCTTTGAAAATTGAGTAGGAAATAGGCGATGAAGACATTGACTTGAAAACGGGCTTAGTTTACAAGTTAAAATTTGGTATTAGTGTGTAACTCATTTTCTGCAGTCCAATATTTCAACTTGAAATTCCCTAAATACTTTGAATTTTGAAAGAAAAACAGAGAACTTGCCAAACTATTTCTCTTGGTCTAATGTGTTCGAATGCCCTCAGCAATTATTTCTTGAGAGATTATTTTTTTCTATACAAGAATAATAGTTTTTACATTAAATTTTAATTATTGATTTACTTTCATTTATCGGTTCTAATTTATTAATTTTATAATTGTTACATGAAAACAAAATTAATATTAAAATTAAGAATATAACTTATATTATATAACAGAGAGAAAAACTATTCTCATATTATATAAAATAAATTTTTCTTCCAATACATTATTTAATAACCGTACAATTTTTTTTTTCTTAGGTGGTAAGTTCCTAACATAACATGAATTATATTATAAATATACAATATATATTCGCGTGCATCAACAACTTGCAAATTTAAAATTCTACTGAGAGACAGATTTGGAAATTGAAAAAGGTAAAAGGTTAAGAGGGACCTAAACAGATTTGGAACCTAAACACATGCAAACTCGTCCACTTCACACTTCCCAATTTACATTTGCCGCGTCAGGAACAAATAAAAATGAGTAAAGAATTTGTTCCACAACTAAAGACGGGGGCACATGTGTTAAGAGGGACCCATATGTTAGCCAAAATGCATAGCAGAACATAATTTTGTACACCCTTTAAAATTTACAAAACTGCAACTTTGGCAATTGATAAGAAAAGGACAAATTCTGCATATACAAAGGACAGAACATTAATGTTATCTATTTCCCAAAAGCCCTTACACTGGCGGTGCTATGACAGAAAAACTGAATACAAAAGTCAAGCTCTCATCATGGCTTTTTGGTTTTGTCATATACTCCTGGGACTAGGTCAAATTTTAGACATGTAATTGGACCGAGTTTAAGCCTAGTCACACATGGCAGCTACCTTGAGTGTGTCTTTATGAAACATTGGGAACTCAATATCGGTTCAGCTTCATTTTGTGAATAGGGGACAAATATACATTAGGAAGGCCTACATACTCTTTTTAAAATATGCAATTTACAAGACCTTGCAACCTAAAGTACTATTACAATTTCTTATAAAATTTAGACAAATTTAAGATTATATCTAATTCTACACTTTAATGGGAGTTTCAAATATTTAAACTTGCTTGTTATATATTTTTTATTTTATTCCTTTTAGTTAAGCATAATATGAAATCTATAAGCTCTGTTTAAGGGTTATTTATTGCTAGTCAATTTATTGAAAACTGATACGTGGAGAATTTTCATGAACTTGAGAAATGAGGGTATGGTTAATTTCTAATAGGTCACCTGCCTAAAGGAATGAACCCCACTTAATAATCATTAGGTTAGGTTCGGTTCACTCAGCTAATTGTCTCTAGCTTTAGCATGGCTCACACTAAAAAGACATGTGCAGAGAGATCTCACTCATGAAAGCAAGAAGAATCTCTCATTCTCAATGGAAGCTCAACTACTCTCATTAGGTATATCTTGTAGGTAGAACATATCTGAACCGTTACTTGTATGTACAATATGGACACACAAGAATTTGTGCTCCTTCCATAGCCAACGCCTTACTTTCACGTGTAGCTATAAAAATAAATAAATAAATTATTATAAATAAATAGACAATGATGCATATGCAATCGAGTTGATCTTTGTTCCTTGGGAGTGGGAGACAAAGCCAGCCCTACATTCCCAATTTAAGGCATGCAATTTACAGGAGCTTCAAGCTTAAAGTGCAATTCCATTAGCAATGTGCCCTTTGATTAAGATATCTACCTATTTCTTGTCTCCACATTATCGTCCGTTGGTTATATGCATGTTGGCAAATTATTAGAGGAGGGAACAATGAATTGGTAACACAGCTTTTTCTCATAATGATGAACCTGCACATTAAGAGAGCACGTGGAAATGAATGTTAAGATAAATCTCACCTCCTAAAAGACCGTAAACACACTTGCACACGGGACACGGCATGTAACATCTAGTGAAGTGGTAGTTTGTCAAGTTTTGTCCACGAATGAGATTTTTGTGTGTTGGAGATATTCCAATCAATTTATTGCTTTACAATTAGTTTGATTCGGATGTCTTGGGATTAAGATTTTTAAACCTCTTTCAAAGATGATACTAGAAAGAATCGAATACATATTTTTACTGTCACCTACTCAATTTTTTGCGTCAACAATGTGTGGTGAGCACAAAGCGAACTAGCCTTTTCCCAAAGTAATATAGAAGAAAGACATCTTACATTGGATGGAAAAAGGTGAAGAGCTGTGGTTTATATGTTTTGGATGAGTCATTGACTCATTAAGTTGGTTCTTATATTATTGTATCATACCACATTCCCAAAATTTCCCTCGTCACTTTATAACTTTAAGTCCTCAATAATAAAATTGTAGTAAACCTTGGTGAAACGAACAGAGAGGGGAAAACAATGTTTTAATGAGCTGAAGTTAAAACTTGTCATTGTTAGTCAGATACCTTTGATATTTGCATCAGATTATACTACTTTATAAATGAAGAACATTAAAATAGAGAAGAAAGGCGGTTATTTAACCTATTTGGGATTTTTATCCCTTTAATTTTTTAATTTGATATTTGATTCACAATATTTATCAACAGGGGTCATTTAGTGACGCGAGGAGGACCTAGCATCACTGAGTGCTGCTACCATCCCCCGCGTCACTCACATTTTTTTTTTCAATTGAGTGACGCCCACTCTCTTGGGGCACTCACAATGAGGTGTCATTGTGTAGATCTCGGAAAGTTATGTGAAATCAAAAAAAAAATCATCTGATTTGGATACCCAAGCCAAAAGTTATGGCTTTCCAAAGTTTTACGGTAACGGGACTAACGAGATTGTGCCACTTGGCACAATCCTATGAGTGCCCCAGGGGAGGATGGCGTCATTCAATTGAAAAAAAAAATAAAAAAAGAGTAAATACCCTTTTTGGTCCTCAACAAATTTCTCGATACCCGCTTTAGTCATTAGCAAATATAGGTCTTTTTTGATTTTGAGGGACCACAATTTCAACTAAATGGGTCCATTTTGAATTTCTTAGGGACCACGATGGGCCTTTTTATTTGCTAGGATGTAATGTCCCACATCGGTTGGAGAGGGGAACGAAGCATGCCTTATAAGGGTGTGGATACCTCTTCTAGTGCGAGGCCTTTTGTGGGGTGTCCCAAGAAACAAAACCATGAGCTCGACGGTGCTTGTGTGCGGGGCAAAGCGGACAATATCATGCTACAGGGTTTGAGGCTGTTACACTAGGGACTAAAGCGGGCATCGTGAAATTTGCTGAGGACCAAAAATGGTATTTACTCTAAAAAAAAAAAATAGAATGTGAGTGACGCGGGGGATGGTAGCGGCACTCAGTGACGCTGGGTCCTACTCGCGTCACTAAATAACCCCCATTGATAAATACCGTGAACCAAATACCAAATTGAAAAATTATAATCTCAAAAAACCCTAATTGATCAAAGAGCCGAAGAAAGGCACTATCTTACTTTTTCTCTTTTTAATTGTATCGCAACTTTACCAAATTGAGTCCTTATTAGTTGAAAAACTAACAAATTGTCAATGTTAGAAATTAAATCAAAATTATTATTAATAGTAAGTGTAACACCCCATTGTACACCGGTTTGTTAGCATTGCATACGATATTAAGTGCAGTTACAATCAAAGTAATTGATTAAAATTATGGATAAACTTTTTCCTTTATGTTTACTGTTGATAATTAAATCTGTATTCAATTAACTCAATTACAGTGAATATAACTCATGCATAATTCAGAAGCATTACATACTACATTACATTCCCTTATTAGGCAATACCATGAATCAAATAGTGTAAAACCTACTCTAAATTAGTCACGATGTAGCCCTCATAGACTAACATGTTGAAAATCAAACTTGGAGTTTTACTAACACTGAACAACCTTTATGTTTTCTTAAACTGGGATTAATCCGCTTAACTATTAATTCTAATTTTTTAGTATATTATACTAGACATCTTGAGCTTTCCAATGACATATTATAAGCCCCAATTAGATTTGCATAACTCAAAATACGTCTGTCGCAAACCAACTGCTTCAAATCGAAATCTCGAAAATAGGGTGGAAACTTCAAAATTAAACTGGGAATTATCCATATACCCAATGATCCTAGAATTTTGCATAATTATAAGCCTATGTGTTAGCTTCATAGGTCCAAACATTATTCAATTTGAAACTCTATAGCTCAAGTTATAGTCATTTTATTAAACCATGTGTAATATGTCTACCTCGTGCTCATTGGACTACTCGCTTCAGCGAGCAATATCAAATTTCACCATAACAGGGGTTGTTTCACATATTTACTCATTACACAGCTTGCTTAAGAGAACAAATTAGCGAGGAGTTCGTATTTGCTCGCTTCAACGAGAAACTCAAAATATGGGCAGTAGCTATTGCCATGGCTCAATTTAGCTCGCTTGGGCGAGCAAATCAGCGAGCATGCTCTGATTTTGACATACAATTCCCTTGGTAATGTGCTACCAAAGTGGAAAATTATTTGGCTCCCTTTGGCATTCAATTAATCAAGTTATTAACCTTGTCATAATATAACTCATTGCATATCCATCCACTTTATGATTGCTAATTAATCATACAATTTCATAATCATCAAGCTAGTAAATTCCCTCTTTACTTACATATCAAGTTATCTTATTAATAACTTACATACTTCATTTTCTATGGGCTAAGAAAAAACATTATTAAGATTAGTGTCTCATCTTAGCCATTGATCATTTCATTAGGCATTCTCCATTCTAAATCCTCAAACACATTAACTTAAGACATTTACATCTCATGTTTACCATAGCGTACACTCTTCATACTTTATACATCCAAGAGACAAGACATTTGAACAAATGTCTTTATCTTACATGAATTCCTTTATGTTTTAAGTACTATGAGATATCATTATAAATCTTAATGTCTCACTTAGAACATACCTCAATCGTTGATTCATTCCGTTTATTCCATGTTTCTACTTCATGCATCAACTTTACTCATGACAACCTATTATCAACCATTTCACTTACATGAATGAATATGGGAAATTCTGCATCTCATGATTCATGCTTCCATAATTATACAATCATCTGCATAAATCACTTTGCCTAGTATTCCATTGGTTAGGTTATCCATTATACAATTCATATATCTTAAAATGACATATTCCGATGAACATCACTTAATTACGTCATTTGACAAAATAATACAAATCCTTACATTGCATAAACCTATACATTATTTTCTCTAGCAAAATGTACAAGTATTATACAACATAGGCAAAAACACTCTCTATGCTCTCACAAATACATAAGCATCATATGACAAATATATACTTCAAAAAGATCGACAGAGTCTCATGTTATATCAAATAGCTCTATCTTGAGTTCCTGCCACATGATGCTCCAACACCATCCATATTAGTACCTAAAATATGGTCTTTACATAGGGAAAGATAAACATCTCGATTAACTAGGGGTCCGTGGAGGATTCCTCCACTCCTGAGTTCACTTCAGATATAAAAGCAGTAAACAGAGATAATGCACCATATATATCCATGCAATGTATATCAATATTAATCAAGACATCCTTTAGTCAACACATAATCACCAGAATGCTTATATAACAATATCAACACAATCCCCACCGGGGTGAAATCACAATCTCGCCAGATCATTCCTTTGGTTAATGCACCATCATTGGAATGCCCACAAATAAGTAATTCTACTGGCAGATAACTCAATTGTATACATAACGCAAGGAAATTTGTCTTGCAATATATCAAGTATAACGAAGTATGTCTCATGTGACACACAATATGGCATGTATTATGCAGCACACCACCGAGCGCGTCTTACACACCACACCTCTAGGCATACCTCACACAAGGAAGTCTATCTTGTGTGGAATACAAAGAAAACAATATATACCATGCATTATATAGCAGTTCCATGCAATTACATACACCCTATAAACCAGACTCCCTCGAAGTGTAGTGGAACAGAGAAGGGATAAATCTCAAGGTCTGAAAGCTTACCTCTTGAAGCTCCCAATCTGCATACTTCAAGCACAAGTAACTCCACACACTTGAAACTTACTTGAAATGGCACACAAAATAGCTTTCTACAATCCACACCTAATTCCAAGGTGAAGAATACCATAAATTAAATATTTTAATTCATACGCAAGTCAATAAACACACGTAATCAGTACTAGTTGACTTACCCAATCTTGAATACTTAAAGATTCAATGCCAACATCCATTGGCTCATCCAATAATTAATTTTCACCAATTGTTCACTTGATTCAATTCTAGAATACAAATGAACATAATCAACATCAAAATTCCCCAACACACTTTACTTGTCACACAAGTAACCTACACCTGAAAATAGGCGAAATTCAAAGTGTGTCAAAATGATGTTTTAACTATATTTTCACCGTTTATTTAGTCTCCTAAACATACTTTCAAACATAGACCAAGTCTAAATCATATTCATAAACATCCCTGATTCTCAACATTTTCCATTAAAACCTAAATATTCAAACTTCCCGAAACTAAAAGAATGTTGAGTTTTCTTACCAAAGATCTTCTCACAAGTGGTCAAAGAATAGTTTCCCAAGCTTGAATGGAATCAAACAAACAACCCTCCAAGTCCAAAAACTCCAAATGAGGCGCCATTTCCCAAGAGGGATTTCTCCCCACTTAATGATTTTCAATGGGGTATCTTTAGTAGGTTATGATCACAAGGTGAGCATTTTTCCTTCCGACTACTAAGTGTTTTATGGCTTACAACTCAATTTGCATTCTCAAGGTCATTAATGGAGGTCACAACTTGGAGAGGGAGAGAGCTCAAGGAATTCAATTTAAAAATCTTTTTGAACATGTTTTAATTCCACTTAACCAAGCTTTAACTTGAGTCAAAGTTTCACACATAGTCATTTGCCATTTTACCCCTCGATTAAACTTCCACTAACTCATGTTTTAATCATATAATCAAAATTTTAACATTTACCAATGTCTTTAAATAAATTCTCACTAGCTTATTTTTAAGTTTCCGGTAAATGCTACACAATTACATTTTTATTTTGAAATTTTTACTATTTGCACTTTTACTAGAAAAATAACTAAAATCTCAAAACTAAATTTTTAATCCAATTACATCATTATTATCACAAAATAATTTTTAATTACTCATTTCACTTGTTCCGGTTATTATAGTAAGAAACTCAAGCAACAATAATAACCAAAACTTTTATTTCATTTTATTAAGAGGTCAATCAAATTATTCAAAATTATTATTAATGGTAAGAAACTTAGACATGAAGGCCGAAATATTTGAAACAACAGCCCGGCTTCAGAATGTTGATTGATGGCCTAAAAATCCTTGCATAGAGATAAGATCCAAAACTCCAACCCAACTCAATACTTTTAGCATATTTTAGAGTTAAATATCTACTGGTACAAAATAAAAAGAGAGTTAAATATCAATACTTGGATTCATGGCTTTTAATTAAACTCTCGTTCAACCCTACAATCACTGGAGCTAATCTGAAAAAAATGACAAAAGAAAAATAGTTTGGAAAGCTTATAATTATCATAGTGAAACATCCCATTTTTCAGGCCAAATTCTATGATTTCCTAAGATTTTTTTGAAAATAACTTTTTACATGTCTTCAATCTTTTAGGATTTGTACTTTCATTAAAGCTTGGATTTTAGGAGTTATCCTTTTTTATTTATTTATTTAAATTTATAAATTTTATTTACGCGTTATATTTTAAGTTTTAACTGATTTGATGTTCAAAGCCTTCGGGTCAATTCATCTAAGACATACGATTTGCTATACACCAATTAATAACATAATATCAAGATTCAATGTGCGGAATAGAATTAGAGTCCAACAAATCAATGATGATGAAATAGCTTATGTCACTTTCATCTGGGGTCGTTTTTATGTCCAACTGTAACTAAGATACAAACCATAGAAACAAGTTAAAAATTGTTTTGAGAGAGATTAGATGTCACCTTCGCTTGAACTAAAAGCTAAATTAAGTACACGCACAACGATATATAATATTTTTCCACTCTCTAGATCTTGGACACAATCGCTGGCGCACACGAGAATAAACACAAGACTCCAAATTGGAGCAATTGACAATTAAAGGGTAAATTGAATGTAAGGGTGTGGGCCATAGTGTACACTCACTTTGAAGAGGACAAAGTATTAACAAGATTCCTTGTTTATCTTTTTAGTTTAGTTCTTTGGAACATTTGATTCCTAATTCCACAAGCACATTTAAAGGTTAAAACTACTTGCTATGCCTATATCACTATATTACATCCAAGGCCTATATTATATATATGCTTTAGCAAGGGAACTTTATTATCTTTAAGAATGGACGTATAATAGTTTAACACTTGGTTTCACATAAGATTTTGCCATAACAAAGCAAATCCTTCATGTTTTTATTCATTTATGGTTTTCTAGAGAAAGAATTTGGCATTTTTGCCGTTTAACTTTCCATATTTCATTCAATAAGAACATGATATAGCAATCTCGTAAAGCACGCGTATAAAGTGATATATATGGTGGACCAAAATAAATAATAGTAGTAAGACCAAGATAAGAACAAAAACAGAGTCATGAGTTGCTCTTTGCTTTGTCTTTTATATTTATTTTCTTCTAAAATAGTTAGTTTATTTTAAATGTGGGATATCAATAATGAAATAACGTGGATTTAAAGTCAGACACGTAGAACACATTGCATTTTTTTATTAAATTCTATCATTCAAAAAGTTGATACACATGTTCGCTACCCTCTAAATAGTCAAATAATTCATATTCTTCTAGAGAGCATTGGGTGCTTGAATACATGAAAATAGCCTTCAGGTTGTACTACAAAGCCTATTATAAAGATGGGTTTTTTTTAATAGGACTAACTAAATTTATACAAATCATTAGAAAATCTTTGTGTTTGGCATTATCAAAAACCAATTAACGAAATGGTTGAAACATAATTATAACGGATTATTTAAACTCACTTTACCAACCTTGTTATCCACCGATATCTTTTTAAAGTATAAGATGGAATTATGAAAGACATCCTCCAGGAATGCGCACTCCTTAATAATTTGAGTTAGTAACTTTTCGTAGACTATATCATTATAACTTGAATGGGATTAGGATAAGAAATAGTAATTATTTTAAGGCTTTAGAGATTCTAAGAGGATATTTTTTAGATAAGTTCAATGGATTATGAAAGAGAATAAGAGCAACAAGCAAAAATATATATAAATAAATGTAGAAAGTTTTAATTATAATTAGTAAACTAGACAGAAAGGGATCAAGTGCATGTTATCTGAAGTGTAAGGCACTACTTCCTACATCATTGATGCCTTTGCCTTTAAATGTAAGGTTCTCTCTCTTCTAATATCTAACTCAACCGTGTGGGTCATTATCTCATAGTACATAACACTACCTTTTTAATGACGGCCTTTCGTGGATGGCTTATTTAATATTGGTTAATATAATTTAAGGGTTTTGTTTTTGTAATGTTTCGTGACAAGAGATTATTTTCTTACACACTCATAATATATGTGGATTCTATTAAATAGTAAAGTGAAAAAAAAAATCAAAAGTAAAATCCAGCTTGGATTGTGTGTTTAGGAAAAATAATTTATTGTCATGTAATATGACAAATCATTTTTTCATAATTTAATAATAAAAATGAGAAATATAATGTACCCGTTAAATTATCAAAATGACCTTAACTTGATCCCCCGTTCTTTATCTTTTTAATTTTATAATTTACTTCCACCTGGGTGATGGAAATATTTAATATGTTCCAGGATCATTTAATGATTTGATGTTCCTTTTTATAACACTAATTTTTTCTTTCTCATTTTATCCTTGTTATTTTTTTTCTTTTCTAATTTTACTCTTCCATTTACACTAAGAGACCACTTAAAAAATGGTGATCCCGAACCACAATAAATTCTCTCCCGGGTGATTGGGGTGGAGTTTTATCTTTACAAAAAGAAAAAAATGTGAGTCATTTTAAAGGAATGATATAAAGTTGTGTCATTTTAAGTGAGAGAAAAAATAGATTATGAGAGAGAGGAGTGAACAATAAAAAAATAAAAGTGTGAATCCTACCTCTTTGTAAAAGTGAAATAACATAAATTATGTCATTTAAAAAGATAAAAACTTTTCTTTTACAAAGATAAAAAATTAAAGAGCAAACAGCCGTAAGTCTTTATTATGCAGCGCGGTGAGGGAAGTCCAAATTAGAAAAAAATATCATCATATATTAATGGCTCAATCTAAAATATTAAATTTACAAGTCTTTTTACTTATATATTTTTTGAAAAAAGTGTATATCATTTTAAAGGATGTAAAATTATGTCATTTTAAGAGAGAGAAAGAGATAGATAAATGAGGAGAGAGAGTTGACAAAAAAACAAAGGTGTGGGTTCCATCTCTTTATAAGAGTGAAAGAATATAAGTTATGTCATTTAAAAAGATAAACATTTTCTCCATATTTTTTTGCCAATTTTCTTCCCAACACAAAATAAGCATACCTAGAAGGTTTAATTACTGTCGTGACCGGCCCATTTTATCAGCCCAATTAATTAGATTTAGTTTTAAAGTTTATATCTAGAACTTTTTAGAGGTCACTACATCTCCTCCCTGTATATCTCCTTTCTCACACAAAAAGAGAGGCCTCACATCTTCTCTTCTATTCAACTCAAGAGCTATCTGCACTATTGTAGAGCTACCCTAACCATCCACACATAGTCTCCCTTTAATGCATAGCATTATAGGAAGGCTCATCTAAACCTTGGTCATTACCATTACTATTATAAGCACCCCTATATCAACATATCTCATCATTGATGAGATACATCTATAAACACCCGACAATTCAATTACATACACAAGCACCGTTTGTTGTGTGACCCTACCACACCGGCCAAGACCTTGCCAAGGTTGTTTCTTTGATCCGTTCGAACTTCAAAGTGAGTTGGTTCATTTTATATAAGTTCTCTTGCATAATGGATGCTGGTTTTCCCGAGATCAAAGTGGGGACACCAATCTATATTGGTTCAGCTTATTATTATTCTTATTAAAATACTTGCAACTATCAATACCAAAATTGTCCCTGTTTGAAAATTAAAATTGCTTTCCTTGGTATTGATACTCGATAGCAAGAAAGTGGCCGAGTAGTCCATAATAGCTATTTCATCTAAAACATCATTCTCAAACTTACTCAAATCATAGAAAAATTTGGTTTTTGCTATTAATTTCTATATAATGCAATTAGATACATTTCTTTTTTAAATCACAAAAAGGCTAATTTAAAGGTTGAGCATGTGGTATATATATATACGGAGAATGAGTACGAGGTATATCAAACATGTCGATATACACTAGAATTTTTAATGTATCAATGTTTTGGGCTAAAATGACAAAGGAATATTCCGAGTTCTACATCGTCTACCTATCTATCACAATTGACAAACAGAAAGAAATATACACCCGTTGTACAAAACTTAATTAAAAAAAGGAGGTTTTCATAACACGTTATAACATTAATAATTCAAGTTTGTTTCATAACACATGCTATATAACATAAATAATACAAGTTTTTATAGCGTAACTACAAGCGATCGATCAGTTGAGTATGTCATTTCCATGATGTCATTGCTCATACATGTTGTGCAAGAGATATCGGTCCAGCTAAACCTCCCTCGATGTATTCACATGCAAATTTAGTGAATGGCATTATTGTGTACAATTATTTAACATTAAACCCATGTTAGTTAGCAAGTTTATTCATTGGGGTTGTTACTTAGCCTCCCATGCATGTTATCAAACTTGTCAGGTCATTAATGCAATCCTTTCAGCAAGGTGCTCAATAAATACAGACTAGTTGTTAAAATTGGAAGAAAGATACTAAAATGTGATAAAAGAAAAATATTAAAATATATTTCCAAAAAAAAGAAAAATATTAAAATAAAGAAGTTTCTTTTTTCTTTCTTTTTTTGGTAAAAAAAGTTATTAAGGGTTTAAGAAAAAATGAATAAATAAGGAGGACTTAGAAAATTAAATTGATGTGAAACTGCTTAAACTCAATGGGGCCCACCTAAGAGTATTTGACCATGCATGCTAAGGAGAATATCTTCGATACCACGCACCAGATAAATTACAAATTATATATTTTAAAAATATATAACATAATATTAAAATTATTGGTTATTATTTTTTTGTGAAAAATATTTTAACTAATATATTATATTTTTATTAATGGGATATACACAAGACTATAGTATTTTAGATTCTTTGGCTACTAAAGGGGGGTATTTCTGTCATTGCAGGAAACAAAAGTTGCCACTGAGCATGGTTGCTGTGTAGTTTCTATAATAATGGAAGGGCAATTTCATGTCCATTATTTTATATGTCACTGTTAGTTTTTCTTTCATTGGAACAGCATTGCCTTCTTCTTTCTCTGTCTCTTACACATACCCATGCTCTGAGATTCTAGTCCACTGTGGTTTTCCAACCTTGGAACTCCCTCAAAACAAGGTTAGAAACTGGTTTGATGTTCAAAAACTTTATATTCTTCTCAAACTAAAAGCCATTTCATGGTTTTGTATTTTCCTTGCAAATTTTACTTTTTTTTTTGTTTTTTTGTTTTTCTACTGACTTACAAGGGTTTCTCCAAATGGGTTGGTGATGTAAAGTATATAATGAGCTCATCCTTCTTGCCTGTGGACTTTTTGAGTTCTAGTTTTTAGCATTTCTGTTTGTGTGATGTGAATGGCTTTTGCTGAAATGTCTATCTTCCTTTTTGTTTTTTTTAATTGATTCTTAACAAAGTCATGAATGAGGATTTGAGATTTAATTTCCTGTTTCTAGTAATGGGGTGATATGCATTTTGCTATGAATTACACAAATTTTGTTATGATATATATATGTGACTACTTTATAAGAGGTGATTTGATTAACCTTGTCCATACATGGGTGATATTGGCTAAGAATATCTGGGTAATTTCATTAAACTCAGAAAAAAGTACTCTTTATTTTCTGTTGCTGCTTTTGTAGTTTGTGCATCTGTTCTGACTGACATTCAAAGCTTTCTCCTCTTCAGCTCAGCCAATTTCAAAACTGAAACGAGTTAATCACTTAGAATTGGAAATTTATTATCGGTGTTTTATAAAAATCGTATTTTTCTTTAGATTTGGTGAGATGTTTGGTTGAGGATCTTTCCGTATACTAATGTGAATTCCTCAGCTGTTTAAAATACTTAATTTTATTCTCATGAAGTCTAATTCAATACAATATACAGGGCCTTCTACATTCTTTGTGTGTCTCATGTTTTGAATTTGTTTAATGGACATTTTCCTTTCTAATATTTATTCCTTTAATTTTGGAAATTTCTACATATTTTCCTTTCTTTTTTGGTCAAGAAAAATCAGTAATCTGTAGAATTGGTCATCTATGCAGTTTCTTTGGAAATTTTCACTAATTGATTCCGCTTATTTCTTTATTCTTTTGTCATAAAAAAGTAAACGGAGAGAAGTGTTTGATTTGTTATAGAAGTCGAGTTGTTGATAATACACAGTAGAAGAAGAAGAAGAAGAAAAAGTAGACTAATTGTAACTTTGCTCTGAATCCACAAGAGTTGTCCTTGTATTCTGGTTCCTATTAACTAAATGTTTAAGCTGTGGCTTTCTGTGTCTTTATATGCATTGTATGAAACTTGAAAGTTGATGGTATGATAACACTGATGCTTGATTCTTCCATGCAGACAGCAGATTATGTCAAATCTGGGGTTTATCTCCTCTAAGAAGAATGAACCTTCAGCAATTCAGGACTAGATCTAATTGATATTGCAAAGGAAATCCATGGATATCTGTTTTGTTGCGGTGTGTACCAATTAGCAGCTGTCTCTAGGAAACTAGTGTTGATTGTTCAGCTTCTGTTGGAAGAGACCACATAAGCTACTGTATTACAGTTAAAACGCTGGTCAGTTACTTCATTATTGATTCTATAATGCAGGCATCAGAGCAACATAGAGGCTCAAGTATGTACTATCAACCATTGCAACAAATTGAAGCCTACAGCTTGCCGCAGTATCGAACTCTAAACCATCAGCTATACTACAACAATGAAGGCCATGGAACCCACTTCTCCACTCCAAGTTCTTCTGAATTTTACTGCACATTGGAGTCATCCTCTGCAACTGGCAGTTTCACTGTTTACAACTCCCCTTCAACTGTTAGTTTCTCACCCAATGGTAGCCCAATATCGCAGCAAGATTCTCAGTCATATCCACCTGACCAGGATCATTCCCCTGATAATAACTATGGCTCTCCAATGAGCGGGTCCTGCATAACCGATGATGTAAGTAACTTCAAGCACAAGCTGAGAGAGTTGGAAAGTGTAATGTTTGGCCCCGACTCTGATAATCTTGATAGTTATGACAGTGCCATCAGCAATGGAACCAACTTTGTGCCACCTGAGATGGATTGTTGGAGACAAACAATGATAGCAATTTCTAGTAAAAACCTAAAGCACATCCTTATTGCATGTGCTAAAGCAATTGCAGACAATGATTTGCTAATGGCACAATGGCTGATGGACGAATTACGGCAGATGGTGTCAGTTTCTGGTGAACCAATTCAAAGATTGGGAGCATACATGTTGGAAGGACTTGTTGCGCGATTGGCTGCCTCTGGGAGTTCAATCTACAAATCTTTAAGATGCAAAGAACCAGAAAGTGCTGAGCTTCTCTCATACATGCATATACTTTATGAGGTTTGCCCCTACTTCAAATTTGGATACATGTCAGCAAATGGAGCAATTGCAGAAGCTATGAAAGCTGAAGACAGAGTTCATATAATTGATTTCCAAATTGCTCAAGGAAGCCAGTGGATCACTTTAATTCAGGCTTTTGCGGCAAGGCCCGGAGGACCACCGCACATTCGGATTACTGGTATTGATGATTCAACATCAGCTTATGCCCGTGGTGGTGGACTGCATATAGTGGGAAAGAGGTTATCAAAGCTTGCTGAGCATTTTAAGGTGCCATTTGAATTTCATGCTGCAGCTGTCTCTGGTTGTGATATTCAACTACATAACCTTGGAGTTCGACCAGGGGAAGCTCTGGCTGTAAATTTTGCATTCATGCTACATCACATGCCTGATGAAAGTGTCAGCACTCAGAATCATAGGGATAGACTGTTGAGGTTGGTAAAGAGCCTATCACCAAAGGTGGTGACACTTGTTGAGCAAGAATCTAACACGAACACTGCTGCATTCTTTCCACGTTTCCTTGAAACTCTGAACTATTACACAGCAATGTTTGAGTCAATAGATGTAACTCTTCCCAGAGATCATAAAGAGCGAATCAATGTTGAGCAGCATTGCTTGGCAAGAGATATAGTTAACATCATAGCTTGTGAAGGGGTTGAGAGGGTGGAGCGACATGAGCTGCTTGGGAAGTGGAAGTCAAGATTTGCAATGGCTGGTTTCACTCCTTACCCTTTGAGTTCATTGGTGAATGTTACTATTAAGAAATTGCTTGAGAACTACAGTGATAGATATAGACTTGAAGAGAAAGATGGAGCTCTATATCTTGGTTGGATGAATAGAGATTTGGTTGCTTCTTGCGCATGGAGATGAGAACTGGGCATTGTGTGACTCCTGAAAGTTCGAGGGGGGATGAAACAGAACCTTTCCTTGTTCTTATTTTGTTCCATTGCTTTGTATGAGTTACTGAGAAAGGCCACATTAAATCCAATCTAATTGTCTTTTTCTGTGTTTCAAGAATTTTAATAGGAAATGTAGCTAGCAGTTTTTCTTTATGAGCAATATTAATCTTTCATTTCATAATCTTTTTCTGGCCCTGAATCCTGAGCACTCCAATGCTTAAATATTATAGTTTAGCTGGGTGGCTGGGGAAAATGATTTCCTAGAGTAATTGAAGAGTGACTTTTCGTAGCTATGCTATCCTGTTATCAAACATAGCTGTTCATTCACGTTATTAAACATTTTAATTTTATGTATTACTTTAAAATCAAATTAATAGAAAAGCCCCATGTGGTTTCATAAACCAAAATAGGTAATAATTTACTAAAGAAAAGAATATAACCGCATCAGATTGCTTGAAATTTGATGAATTTTATCTTTTTTTTTCTTTTCTTTTTCGTTTTCCTTTCCTTTTCTTTTTTTATTTATACGGCGGGACTAAAATTAACTTTGCTCGGTGTGTCCTTCAGTCCTTGAGAAAGGATTTTCTTCTTCCAGGATGATATTGTATCATTACAATGCGGATGTGACTTGCATCATTTCTGGGATCCTCAAATGAGTTGGCCATCGACGATAATATTAGAGATCGAACCTAAACCACTGCACCAGCAATCACACACTAGAACATATGGCAGAGCTATTGTTCTATTAAAAGACTACAATTATGCAAAGCAAGGCATTTTTTTTTTTCTGTTTTTGATATGCATACCCGATTTACCACTTTGAGGCGAGTCGTCTTTCTGATATCCTTAAAAGATATCTTTGAATCATTTATAAAACTATTCCTCAATTGGGTCTTTGCAAAATTATATGGAAAGTAGGCTTTCAGGAAAAAATGCAGAAATTTTCTGCTATATTATTATTCTTCAACTAACCAAAAGTCTTCCCTCACATCCTTCTAACCAGCCTTTTAAAGGCAATACAAAAAGTAACTGACAATAAAGGACCATCAATGGTCTTAAAAACTGATACAAAACGGAAATAACAATAAACAAAACATAAAGTTATGCAATTATTAAAATCCATAAAAAGCTTTAAAACTGAAACGTCTGCAGTTATAATAATTTATGGTGACTTAAGTGCATCATCCTCTCCCACTAGGAAAAGATTCGCCCTCGAATCTGCAACGTCTTCAGGTGGTAATCCAGGCGGCAACTCTTCTGGTACAATATCACCAAATTTCCTAATTAAGATTAGGACTTGGAAATGCAATTCTTTGACATGCTTGGTATATTCATTTGTAGTTTGGATCAATGATCGCATCTGTGATCTGTCATAGGAAAACTTTGTCTGATGTACCAGCAAGTCCCATTGCCTTTGACGATCTCCAATTAAACTTTTACCAAAAGCTAAATCTTTATCACTTTTACCAAAAGCTAAATCTTTATCTCCATGGAGCATATGGAGCATAAGGTTGTTATGCTCGTTGTCCCCAAATTCATAATATTGCTTGCAAACTAAAGATTTCTTGGATGAAGGATCATTCTGCATGATATCTTTGGGTAGAACTTCATCTTTGTCAGAGATATTAGAATTTCTAATAACTGACTTCCCATCGGAATCACTACAAGAGATTTCTTTCACCTCTAGATTCTCGTCGTCTTCCCAATCATACTTATCATAGATAGGGAACTTGTCATAAATTGGAGCATTAGAATTTCTAATAACTGACTTCCCATCGGAATCACTACAAGAGATTTCTTTCACCTCTAGATTCTCGTCGTCTTGCTCTTCATCATATTCATCATAGATTGGGACCTTCTGGTCTTCTGTCAAGTCTATGATGTCAAAGATCTTTTCGACGGTGTGTGACCCGTCGATAAACTCATCTGGATGAGTAGTGCCTTCGAATTTCGGGATCTCAATCTTCACCTCAATATTAGCAAAAAAGGATTGATTTCCAGGTTGACTTCGTCCTCATCGCTCCTGGTTTCGGTTCCATAATCTTCTTTCCTCCTCATGAGATGATCTTTCAGATTCCCATCCTTCATCTGACTCGTGCAACTGTGCGAGTTCTTGGATCCGTCTGTCCTTTTCCTCAATTTCAGCATCTCTCGCATCAGTATAATAATCACCATCGGTAGGTTGACCACGTCTGCCGCCACGACTTCTTCGTCCACGACCTTCGCGATTTTCCTGCTCAGCCATCTTTAAGGCAACCTGAGCTCTGATACCAAATGATGCAAAATTATATGGAAAGTAGGCTTTCAGGAAAAAAATGCAGAAGTTTTCTGCTATATTATTATTCTTCAACTAACCAAAAGTCTTCCCTCACATCCTTCTAACCAGCCTTTTAAAGGCAATACAAAAAGTAACTGACAATAAAAGACCATCAATGGTCTTAAAAACTGATACAAAACGGAAATAACCATAAACAAAACATAAAGTCATGCAAACTGAAACGTCTGCAATTATTAAAATCCATAAAAAGCTTTAAAACTGAAACGTCTGCAGTTATAATAATTTATGGTGACTTAAGTGCATCATCGTCCCTCTTCAAAGATGTATTTGATAAAAATTGGATCCAGATTCTTCCCCATGCTACTCAACCTGAGTTGCTGAGAGCTACACCCATTGAGTTATGGAAGGCATTTTCTGAATTCACATTAAGCAAGACAATTTAAAGCATAGTTGTAGGCACAAAACAAGAAATACATGGGAGTACATTCGACAATATATTACAAAATATTAGAATTTTAGATACAAGTATAAGAAAATGTACATCTTCACTTACTTATTCCTAATAATAATGGTATGCAAGTAAAGGTATCCAATGTAGTATTAACTATGATTTGCATATTTAGTCAACCTGCCCAAAGACAAGAAGAAAGAGAGGTAAAGAAGGGGAAAATGAAGGTTAGGATAGAAATAGGAATCATAATCCCATGAGATATCTGTATAACCTATGTCATTTCCAACTATTTATAATCTTCAGTAACTAGCTGCAGCTTGAAAAAACATTGCAAATTTAGCTTTGGACAGGTTCAGCATCAGATGTTGATTGCTTATTAAATTCACTTTCTGAACTAGGAGTATCATGAACGGCAACCACATTGACGCAATCCTTACTTCCTCCTGATTTAGTTTTCACCTCATCTTTCAGCTGTTCATTTGATCTACATGGAACTTCGGAACTTGAATGGCATATGATGTCATTGCTAGAATCGTCTTTGGTACCCGAGTTATCATTTTGTTGTTCTTGCTCACTCAATTTAAGTTCAGGACCCTTACTACACAAGCTGACCACACCAAATTCAACCATCTCACCATCCTTTAATTTAGTAATTGACTCGCCATTTAGTTGCTGATTTAATCTGCTTTCTGAGTCCAAGTAGCTGCTTTCCCCTGTATCAACACCAACAATATTACCTCTAGATTTGGTTCCAAACTTGCCATCAGTGATCATTGTCTGAGTATTTGTAGCTGCATTATGAGTGACAGTCCTTACTGGGGGGATTTCATGATCATGTTGTCCCTCATAGGTAGTTATTACAATTTTTGAATCATGAGAGGCCCTTTCCACATGCTTTTTGACAGGGCATCCAGGATTCGAGCATCGATAATAACTCCTGAAAGAGTGGAGAAAAAATGAAATCACATTAAATTAAAATACACATGAATGCATGTATATTTCCATATAAGCTCAGAACAGAGGGAGGTAGAGAGAGGGGGGAGGGAGAGAGCAAATAAGCATCTAAAACAGTTGTGACAGGTAGAAAATTTGACAAGTGTACCCGTACTTAAAGGAGAAGAGGCTGCCGTTAGACCAAATGGATTGGTCACCACTCATTGGCAAATCCACAATGTACCAATTCAGAACAAAAGCATTATTGATAAAATTGTCGTTGCTTTCTTTGTATGCCAAAGAAACATGAGACTTCTGATAAAATTGTTCATCTATGTGCAAACGTTTGTGGGGTAGGCTGGCATTTCACAGCCTGGTTAGGACTGTTAAATCAATTGTTAAAACCATAAAAAATGTGGCAGAAAGTTGTGCAGACTGCAGAATTAAACAAAAATTATAATTCAATAGATCTTTAGACTAGAAGCTAATGCAATCAATTTATAGTGACAAGGTTTCAGGCTGGTCCATATGAAACAGAATGATATAATGTATTCTGGACCGATATAAAAGCACTTTAATACAACACAGGTAGAAATGAAAATACGGCTACATCTGAAATGAAAAGCTAACATGTACCTTGGATTTGTATTCCCTTTAACTAGTTTCTGCCCATATTTGCGCCAGCGATACCCATCATTTACAAAATCAACCTCACTTGAAGTCTGAACAACAACACGAGACTCACAAATTGACTTGTCAACCCCAGTGATATCAGCGTTACAATTGTCTTTCTTCCTGTTTCGTATCAATTTGGCAGTAAAACAAAGGTTAACTATTGCATATATATTAGTCCAAACAAAGTTTTTACAGGTAGTCAAATAACGTACAGCCGCTTTGACTCAGGATTCTCATTGTTATGAACCTCATCCTTTGCCTTAGTCAATTGTAAATGTGCAGCTTTCAACTCATCATCTGGGGAAACTTTTGAAGTTGGAAGGGAATGTAAAGACTTGATCTGTTGAGGCATACATCCATGCTCAACGGATGCTTTCTCTTCATGTATGATGCCACAAAATATATTAAGAGCTTATTCACGGAAGGATAGAAATTAAAATACAAACAAAGTTTATTTCTCACCTTCCACATTGGCTGAAGAAGTTTTGTGAGGCCCTTCTTCAACAACAGGAAGAACACAATCAACTGGTGGTATGGTGTTCAGTTGAGGTCTAGGATGATTATGCTGACCGATGCAAATGGAATCTGTAATATGCCCATTATTCGACTGCTCCAATTGCTTTTTTGCCTGGCAGTTTGGATGTGTACACTTATAATAGCTCCTTATAAATTCATTCCCCTTAACATGTTTCTGGCCATATTTTCTCCAGTTATAGCCATCTTTTGATACCCTTTCACGTATTATAGAGGGACTGTCCTGACCAGATTGCAATGGAGGCAATTCATGCGAAACATTATCAGGGCTCTGCAAATGTTTCTCAAATGTTAAAGAGTATATGCTTCCTTCTTGATCTGATTTCAAGGCACAAGCAGTAGCATCAGAATCCTTCACTTCGTTTTGAGCTACAATAGAAGGAACTTGTCTGGACAAATGAATTTTAGTATCATGAATCCCTTGTGACAAGGTAGTATCGCTAAGAGGACTCACTCTTTGCTGCAATTTATTAGAAGAAACATTATGGTCTGCGCTTTCTTCTGAAGAAACCATGAGAACCTTTATCTTATATATCAGAAGGAAACAGGTCTAGTTTCATTAACTGCTTCAATGAATATCTTGAAATGACGGACTAGAACAAACATAGTGTCCTTGTGGTTGTTCAAACCTGACACAAATTTAGAAAGCTTCAATATCAAAAATACCTTTATTCTAAATTAATTAGAGTCGACAGTAGATAAACCCAAATGAAAAGTACACAATAAATAAATGCAAATTAAAACTCATTAATACCAATAACATAGAATGAATAGTGGGGGTTGAGAAAGATTTTCATTTAATAAACTTTAGAAACTTCGTCACTCATTACTAGCAGTGAAATCATTAATAGTAGCGCAACATGTGCAAAGAGTGCTAAAAATATTTCTCAAGCTAAATGGCACTGTGTGTCTCATCTGTCAACGCTGCATTAGTTGTGGACTTGTGGGTGAGTTTGACTTGGGGTTGCATGATAAGTAATTGATTTGACTTGTGATGGTACAGATTGGATTTCCCATCATGTGAATCAGATATGTTAAACTACAGCTTTAATTAAAGCAAGGGAAGTGAGGTAGACCTCTTACAGGGAGATACTTAATGAACTTCATACAGGACAAATTAGAAGACAAAGTAATTCCACCAAATAAAGAAGACAAAGCGATTATTTAACATGATTCCTTTACCAAAAAAAAAAAAACTTTTATTAGTAGAAGTGGCAAGATGAAACTCACTTTGAACATATGTAGCCTTTCGCTTCACTCTTCACGGATCAAATAGCAGAGCTACATATATACCAAATCAGAGTATTAATAACGTATATAAATATACACATGCATAAATGCATTCTAAGTTTCAGATTGAAAGGAACCCAAATTTGAAAGCAAAATTCGATTTACAGCTCCCACTTTGAGATCAATTTTACAGTGTTGTACATATTTTACTCAATTATTAGTTGAATAATACAAACATCACTTATTCTTTATTTTGTGTCTGAAATTAACCGAACAAAAATCGAGTGGAAAGATAGAGAGGGAGAGGGGGAATTTCATTTGTTAGGTCTCATATGGTGATAAATCTTAATTTTCAAACATATCTATTCCACCTTCTCTGAAAACATCCCAAACTCATACCTCAATTACAAGAAAAATCCTACAATTATTTTACTATATTATTAATAATATAAAACACACACACACACACACACAGAGGAGAAGAAAAAAGAAAAGAATATAAGTGTAGTAAAATTGAATGGTATATATATACATAAAGAGAAGTGGTTGAGAAAGATAGCATTACCACAAGGGAGGATGAATTGGAGAAGAAGAGGAGCAATAGTTGAGTAAACTAGTGAATCAATTCTTAAGGAAAGGAAGTATGTAGAAGAAGCTGTTTCTGTTGTTTTGGATGTACTGACCAATGGGAGAGAGAGAGAGAGACTGACGAGAGAGTATAACACCCCAATCCAACATCCTTCTTTATTTGACCCAAAAAACAAGGTAAAAGGAACAAAAGTCCACTCTCTCTCTCTCTCTCTCTCAACGCTGACATAATAAACACAGAGAATATGCCTTCGTTTGCTTTAATTTCATTTGTCACTGTTTTCTTTTCATTCGACGGTTTTGTTTTTTCTTTGGAAACCCAACTTTCCCATTAATTGGACCTTACTTTTGTTTCTCCACTCTCCCTCTGCTCTACATTCAGGATTGGGCTTACAAAAGCAGTTTTTATTTTATAGGCCCAGTTTAGTTTTCTTTTAAAAAAACCCACTACGTATCATTGTCTTGCATGTACATTTTAAATTAAATTAAATTTTAATAATATAGATAATTTTTTTAGTACATTAATTAAAATTGTTTTAAAATTACAAAAAATATATTTATAATGTATATTGCACCCACACTTACAGGATATACCGTACATGAAACTCCTATACATAGGGGAATTTAAAAAAATGATAAATTTTGACATTTTTGATATTAAATAATATTTTTAATTTATATAATATATATTATATTAATATTCAATAATTTAATAAAAAATAAAGCTAAACTAATAATATTTTTCTATTTTGTAAAGAAATATAAGATATGACAAATATTTATATTATATTTAATAAAGTACTAATCTTAATTCAACGAATCTAATAGTTGGAATTAAAAATACAATGCAATGCAATTTTTTAACTCTTTTTTTAGTATCTGCAACTCATCGTGTTGGAGTGTTGTGAAGTGTCAATCATCATGACAAGTCATTTTTTGAAATGTTGGTGTATTTTATAATTAATTAAAAAAATTAAAATCAATTTTTTTGAAAATAACAGCATTAAATATTTATTTATAAACAAAATCATGAGATACGGACACGGTGTATTGGAATCTGTTCTGTTCCAAACTTCCAATCCAAGTTGCGCAATCACGCTTGCCCTCATTTGTGTTGGACCTGAAAAACTCCAATCAATCAAACCCTAACCCTAACCCTAACCCACAAATTTCAATTTTCAATCTTCAGTTTTCAGTTTTCAACTTCATCACATCAATTCAGTCGAGAATTTCAACAAGGAAAAATGCTTCAATCTCCAGGCCACTCTCCGCTCCATCTCTCTTCCCCATCCCCTTCCCTTTCCCAACTTTCTGTGCAAAACCCTAATGGGTCTTCATCATCCTCTGCGATTGCGAGTGCGAAGCAACCAACGGTTCTCGACGAAGACACCTACGTGGAAGCTTTGGAGAAGATTATCGAGCGCGACTACTTCCCCGACATCTCGAAGCTTCGCGACCGCCTCGATTGGCTCGAAGCCATCAAGACCGGTGATCCCGTTCAAATTCGCGATGC
Source organism: Gastrolobium bilobum (assembly GCF_033153095.1). Classification (NCBI taxonomy): domain Eukaryota; kingdom Viridiplantae; phylum Streptophyta; class Magnoliopsida; order Fabales; family Fabaceae; genus Gastrolobium; species Gastrolobium bilobum. Next base: position 87,801 of record NW_026897233.1, on the reverse strand, counting down.
CCAGTTGAAGATCATAGAGCGTCGTGCTGGTACAAATAGAAAGGTAACCAATTCTAACACTCTCGATGGTAGAATCTCACAGACACCCGGTTCCACCTTTATGAGAAATTTCACTCCTTTTGATGAATTTGATGGAAAACCCCCCAAAACACCCGGTTTGTCTGTAGTAGATGAGGGAGAGATTAAGACTAGCGAGGGGGGTGGTCTGGTGGATGATTCGCTTGGCCTGGATCAATTTCTGAGGAGGTATACGAGTGAAGATAATCATAGCTTTTCAAAGATTTTGGACAAAGTGAATAGGAAGAGGAAAGAGAGATTTGGGTATTTGAATGAAGATGTTAAGGCTATTGAGGATGCGAAGAGGGATAGGATAACTGATGGTTATGGAACCTCTTATCAGCCTCCAAGTACCTTGGAAGGCTGGAATTACACGGCCAAGAATTTGTTGATGTATCATCCTGCTGATCGGGGTGAGGTCCCGCTGACTGAGGAGGAAAGGAATTTTAGGATCAAAGGCTTGACGAAGGAAATCAATCGGCCAAATACAAGATTTCATTCTAAAATGATGGATTCTAGGCCGAAAGAAGATGGAACTGTTGAGATGCTTTATACCCCCATTGCTGGTGCTACTCCCGCTCCTATGTCTCTCAGAGATGGGGATAAATTAAAGAAGTATGATCTTGAGGATTTGAGGAAGACTCCGAATCCGTTTTATTTGGAATCTGGGAAGAAAGCTGAGAATGGTTATAGCTTTGTGAAGACACCATCTCCTGCACCGGGAGTTGATGAATCCCCGTTTATTACTTGGGGAGAAATAGAAGGGACACCACTGAGGTTGGACATGGAGGATACGCCAATTGATATTGGTGGTAGTGCTGATGGGCCTCATTATAAGATTCCTTCTGCACCGGCAAGAGATGCAAAAGCACACTCACTTTCTAGGGAGGCTGCACGTAAGCTGAGGGAGAGGTCAAAGATGTTTCGTAAGCCCCCGTTGTCATCACCAGTTAGAGGTGGAAGTGCTAGTCCAAGCATGCGGACCCTTTCTCCTGCTGCTCAGAAGTTTGTACGGAATGCAATTGCCAAGTCCTCATCTTCTGTTGATGAATCACTCCGTGCAAGTTACCGTGGTTCTTCTCCTGCATTGGCTACTCCTAGAACTAGAAGTGTGTCAAGGTTTGGTACAGAAGATGGGAGCTTGGTTTCCAGGTCTCCATCTGTTAGAGAGGACTCCAATCCTCCCTGGTAATATGTTGTAACATGTTTTGAAGCCATGATAAAATGATCACGTAGTAAGTCTTTTTTCTTCCTGGACAATGTATTAAAATAATAAAATCTCATCGACCAATGTAAATTTGGAGAGGAAGAGCAATCTGAGGATAATAGATTTTTCTTTCTGAATTTTTCATTCCAAATTTTAATTCTTTTAGTTTTATTCTTGTTTACTGGTTGTCTATATCAGAAATCTCGTTGATAAAAGTTCTCTTGTGAATCCTTCTATTGAAGGCATTGTTGTATACTGAACTAACTATGAAGTTACTATCTCTGACCTTTTGGCTGTTAAACAGGTTTTCTTTTTATTGCAAGTTCCTTAATGTTTCTTTGTGCTTAAATAAGTAGGCTCTTTATGGCTTCATATACATGTGCGCTGTCGTCAGTTAACCAAATCCCACATGAAAACAATGAATCGGTGTTGATGGCAGTTTGATGCTTTTATGGCTTCATATACATGTGTGCTGTCGTCAGTTAACCAAATGCCACATGAAAACAATGAATCGGTGTTGATGGCAGTTTGATGCTTATATCATGGTATGGCCTTTTCTAGTAATTATCAGATAAAGGTAAAATACCAGATGAGGGTTTTTGTGCCTGCACGCGATGTACAAGTATCTTAATGCCTGTTTCAGCTCTTCAATTGGATCTCCTTGCCCGAAATAAAATAAACGATCCCATGGTGCTTTTCATAGATGTCATTCGTTTAAATTTGCCGACATGCTAGCTGAAGAGCATGTTACAATGGCCAAGCGATCAATGTGTCTGGCGAAGAAAGCCATCAGAGTCATTGATTATGAGAAGCCTCGATTGTGGTCCATTGATCAATAATTGTTCATGTTTATTTTTGCTGAAAAGATAAGCTCTGTTAATAAACTAGTTGCTTTTTTATGTATGACTTTCTGTTGTTTGCGGTTCCATAGTCTTTGAAAAGCATTAAACACACCCTGACAGACTCACAAGACTGTCACTGATGATTGACTGTAATTAGATAACAATATTGTCCTATTTTAAAAAAAACCAAGAGTTCCGATGTATCTAAATATTTAGAACTGAAGCATTTTGATTACATTGATACAAATTTCATGCTAATTGATCCCAAAGGCCTGTTTGGAGCACCTGATAAAGAAGATAGAATAGAATAACTTATCATATCATACTTTTATCTTTTGTTTAGTGAGTCAATATGATATGATTAGATTATCCTATTGTCTCATTTTATTCTATCAAATACATGATTTCTTATCCTATAAGGGGAGCTGAGTTAAGATTCAACGGGATAGGATACCAATATTAGATACCCAATATATTCTCACGCTACCCAATATATCCTCCGTTACCTAATATATTTATATTAATTGCATTATATTTTATTTTTTCTTTCTTCTTTCTCCTCCTGCATAATCTTATCAGATTGCTAATCAGGTGCTCATCAAACACAGGACATGATATAGGCTTATCAGCTTCATATCATATCTTACCCTTATCAGCCTCATATCATATCATATCCTACTCTTATCCTATCCTAACCATCAAACATAGCTACATCGTACTGTGTATCACGAACGGGATTCGAGAATCGTAATAAAAATAACGTATGCATGTATTCAAACCTTTTTTTAATGATTTTTATTTTTATTATTTTTGGGCTAAACAATCACACCAATAGTTATTGTATGCGTAGGACGAATGATATTTGCCAACACATTATTTGGAAGTTTCATGAAGAAGGAGTTGTTGAAGGCAATGCTGGAAGATTCAGAAAATAAGAGTCAAAGTTGGCACTTGAGCACGGGCGTTGCCTGAAACTTAGGTTTTGAGTGTAATGTTTCCCCATTATTCTCGTGAACCAAACAACTTGAGAATCAGACGCAGTGATTCCCGTCACATAAGGATCTATATTATGATTCTGCTTCATGGAAACGCTACCAAAATGGGAAAAAGAAAATACATAAAAAGTAAACGGAAAGGGATTGTGTACATTAAAATTCGCCACCTCATCCAACTCAATTAAATTTGCGTCAGAGAAACCACATCGTTGAATAATTTTCCTCTATATCCCTCGCTAGAGTTGTCAAAATGTTGGCCCTACCTATAAGGCCAAAAAAAATTTAAGATAAAATGAACCTCAATAATCAATATTCGTACGGGTTAAAAGTCCAATTAATTAGGAATATTTCACAAATCATCCAAAATTATAGGACTTTGAAAGTTAGGACTAAAAAAAAGCCCTACCACATAATGCCGGAGCAATAATCAAATTGGATAAAGAAAAAAAAGAAAGAATGAATCAAGAAAATACTTTTCTTTTTTCTTAATTTTATTTAATCAAAAAACAACTTCATAATAGTAGAACATAAATAGACAAAATAAAATAATAAAAAAGTAAATAATTATAATAATGTGCAATCAAAAAGAAGATAATGCACCGTCAACACACACTTAAACATAATTTACAAATCACAAAAAAAAAAAAGTTAATAATTATTAAAAAAATTTAAACTATTAAATAAATTATAGAAAAATAAGATAAATTCCATGACCACAAAAAATATCTGATGAATTAGACCAAAATATAATGATTTACTGGATGAACAGCGGTTTTAACACATTTTGAGACTCTATCCCTTGCCTATTTATTCCAATCTCATGCTTTAGTAATTTTCATGCTCGCTTTCTGTTTCTTCTCTCTTTCTTTCTCTGTGGTAAGCTACAATCACAAATCTTCGTTCATGGATAATTCTCTATTCTACTTTCCTTTCTTCATATCGTGATTTTCATTGAAACTGAAAGCTTAGTATCGTGAAGATTATATTCTTATACTATAGACAATTTTGTTTTGTTGTGTTGTGTTGTGTTGTGTAGCAGAGGTTTGGATATATTGAAAATGCCTGCTGAGAAGTCGAACACTTGCGACGGAGAAGTGGAAGCGTTTGTTGAAATTGACCCAACGGGTAGGTTTGGGCGTTACAATGATCTGCTCGGTTATGGAGCTGTGAAAAGGGTTTACAGGGCATTTGATCAAGAGGAAGGGATTGAGGTGGCGTGGAATCAGGTTCGGCTCAGGAATTTCAGCGATGACCCTGTTCTCATAAATAGGCTTCATTCTGAGGTTGAGTTGCTTAGAAATCTGAGCAACAAGTATATCATTGTGTGTTACAGTGTGTGGAAAGATGATGATCGCCACACTATTAATTTCATTACTGAGGTTTGCACTTCTGGGAATCTTAGGGATTACAGAAAAAAGCATCGTCATGTGTCCATTAAGGCTTTCAAGAAATGGTCTAAACAAGTACTTGAGGGATTGGAGTATCTTCATACACATGATCCTTGCATTATTCACAGAGATCTCAATTGCAGTAACATCTTTGTTAACGGCAACATTGGCCAGGTAGTCTACATTACTTTTTTTAATGTCATGTTATTGATGAAGAGAAGTGTTTTATATGGTTAAATAATCTTCTTTTCTGTAAGGTAAAACATTTAATTTATTGCAGACCCTTATGATTGAATTATCCAAATTAGCAAAGCAGAGAAACTAAAAATGTAATGCTAGAAAGTTACCAAATGATCTTCACAATAAATAAATATTGAACACTAGTCACTGCTTAGATGATATCTGAGAAGAATATTAAAAGCAAACAAAACTGAATGGCTCCACTTAAGTGATTTTTGCTTCCGGGGAATTGACTTTGGATAGATATATCTGCAATGCAGCCTTTTTTTTTTTTGGCAATGATTCGTTTGATTAGTGAGCTTAGGTTGAAAGAAAATCTAAAAGTCACTAGTAGTTCTCATTTTAAAATATAGGAAAACAAGATCTTCTGATTTGATAGGCTTTATGTGATTGGTTGGCTTGCCAATTTAAATTTTGAGATATTAGTTTTTGACTTTGGCATTTTGAAGGTGAAAATTGGTGATCTCGGATTGGCTGCTATAGTGGGACGGAGCCATGCTGCACATTCAATTTTAGGGACACCTGAGTATATGGCACCGGAGCTGTATGAGGAAGATTACACTGAGATGGTGGACATATACTCTTTTGGAATGTGTTTGCTTGAAATGGTTACGATGGAGATACCCTACTGTGAATGTGACAGTGTCGCCAAGATATACAAAAAGGTCACCATGGGAATTAAGCCTCAGTCCTTGAGCAAAGTCTCAGATCCAGAGGTGAAGTCTTTCATTGAGAAGTGCATAGCACAACCAAGGGCAAGACCTTCAGCCACGGATCTCCTTAAGGATCCTTTTTTTTATGAACTCAACAATGATGAAGAATCAACGCCAACCAATTGATTCCCTTCATTCAGACGTTTTAAGGGAGTTCATTTTTTTGCCCCTTATTGTCCAATTATTGTTTTTTTGTTGATATCAACTTGTGATAATCTGGTTTCGGGTTTGAGTCTTTCCACTCTCTCACAGGAGTTCCCACTCTCAGAACCCATTAACCTTTGGGCAGATCAATCCTTAAATCTAGTTGGGTCACCACTGGATCAACAACTATTGAGTTTGTACAACTACTTTTTACTTCCAAGTATATTCATATCCACAATTGATTGTTAGTACATGCATTTCTACTCCAGTTTCACCATATCTGTGCTGTGATGTACATAACTTCGTCTGTGGACTGAACCATAGTTGGTACTTTTCCTTTGGTGAAAATGCTAATCCACTTGTAGGTTATCCAACAAGTTCCATCATTTATTTCTGGCATATTCTGTTTTACATGCTTCAACAGAGAAATCATTTGGAGTGTCTCCTTAAAATCGATTACAGCTTGCCAATCTGAAGCTGTACGCATTAAGCTTTGAATCATAAACAACAACCATACAATTTAGATGGCTGTCTAGTAGTAGTATCTACGTTCTTCTGTGTCCACCCAAATTGCATCTTACCACCGAGGTAGGATGTAATGTAACACGTGGACATGCAAATACATAAATAAATCGTTCCTTTGCATATCATGTTAGCTTGAAAACCTACTTAATTAAACAGCTGTCAGAGTTTCGAGTCGAGTCAAACGTGACCTACTTATGGCAGGTGACACAACTGTTGTAGCAAATATGTGCTGGAAAGCACTAACTGTACGATCTATTTGCTGTCTTCATGGCTAATCTTTCTTGTTAATTAATGGGTATGGAAGTTGATATGAAAGCACGGAAAACTGGAAAGTCATGTTACCTAATTCATTAAATTAAAGAGAACACGAGAGAGTATACCAAAAAAAATAAAAATTATCTAGGATGCTAAAGAAACTCTACTTGTTAATATTAGAACAGGGACTCATTTTGTTCCAAAGCAATAATCTGTGCCATCAAAAGTTCCAACACCAAACAGGTCAAGAAGTTAGACGTGCCCGAATTCTACCCGTTGAGGGGCCTCTAAATTGCATTTGTTAAAGCCTAAAACAAACCAAATAAAAATTAATGTAAAAAAATGATCTGGAAATTGCTAGTTTTGTCACAACTTAAAAAAATGATTCATTTTTAGGTCATGCGACTTCAATATGACTTTTTATTTTTCAAATCAGAAAGAAAAAGGCAAAAACTAAGGACGACCAAAAATAAAAATAAAATTGAGCTCCTACATTAAATTTGGGTTTTTATTATTTGAACTGAATAACAAAAGTATAAAAAAGTTTCTCCAAATTTCAGGTAACATTGATAAATTGAAAAAGAAAACATATAAGAATAGGAGGGAGGATATTCTTACTACCAAAAAAATTCATTACCAACTCACTCACTACCTATCTAATCACTATTGGATCAGAGAAAGAAAATGTTGATCCAATGATGATTAGATAGGTAATGGGTTAATAGTGAAATTTTTTGGTAACAAGAATATTTCCTCGTAAGAATAGAACCGACATAACCCATTATATTTGGGCAAGTCAAATCTTGGAATTTATCTGGGTCGCCACTATATCAATAAATTTTAGATCAAACACACTCTTTTTTGTATATTATATGAGTTATATAAAATCATTAATATAATATCACCTAACAATTTAAGCTTTTGAGTTGAATTGATTCTTTACATGGTATCAGAGCCTTGGTGTTCCGGGTTCGATCCTCGCCGCCCTCAATTTTTTTGTGAATTTTTTTAGCACAAATAGACTAGGCCCGATGAAATAGTTTGAATTTGGTTTTTGGAGTTTTAATTTTTAAAATGAAAAAAAAATTGGATTTTAAAGTTAACTAGTTATAATTTCTTCTGCTTATTTAAATGCACCTTTTATTTTAGAGGAGTTAAATTCTTTTATAAAAATAAAATTCTAAACAAAAGATGAATAATAACTTTAAAGCTTTTTATTCTGCTTTTATGAATTTAATAGTTTTGCATAAAATAATTATTTAACACTATTTTGACATTAATTAGTGAAAATATGGTATAAAAAAAAAGGGCATGCATCATATTCCTATTCCGTCGTGTGGCTTGCTACTTGCTAGCTGCAAAATGGTAATGTATAGGCAAAGAGTCAGTGTTAACAAGCGTTGATTGTGCCTCTTGCTCCACGCATTCTACAAGCTGAATCATTAGGTATTTATGTGGGCCTTATTGAATTATTCAAATAAGCGATTATTTTTTTAATTATTTATGTGGCCTCACTAATAAGCAATTATTAGTGATTTATTATAACCCAACTCACTCTTCTGCTCGCAAACAAGTGCTGCACACACGTCTAAATGCTTCTGCATACATATTTAGAAGATTTGTCAACAAGATCTTTGAATTTCATCATAGAGTACTCTCTTTTTTATTTGAAGATTTGGCCACATGCCCACATGTTCTAATAGTTGTTTAATGCGTTAATATAATTCCCTTTTCAAAGAGGGTGCTGCTAGGGCATTAATTGGAGGTCACAATTTTAAACTCAACTCGTTGACACAAACACAAAAATTCATAGATCGACCTATTTATAAGTTTGTGTAGCATTTGTGTTAACAAAAATTGACACGAAAAAATTTGTATCGTGTTGCATGTTAATCCACAAATTCAAAATTGACCCGTGATAATCTATTTAGTGGTTATTCATGTCATATTATGTTATCTTATATCATGTCAACCTGCAAAATAAGTGATATACTTTAAGATTGATAAGTTATTTGTTCACATCATATCAACTTGCAAAATAAACATATCATATTTGTGTCGAACGTTTCCACCCGTTTTCACATTGACTTTGTGTTTATGTTGGTGTGTAATAACCTGAAAAATGCTACTAATAATAATAGTGTTGTATATCCTAATATTTATGTGTATTTTTATAATTATATCAGTTCGGCATGTTAAGTTTGGTGGTGCAGTAAGAATAGACATTAATATATCAATATGCACGTTGGTGTTAATTGCCATTAATTTTATCGTTGTACGCCATTATTTAATTATAAATTATAATGTTAACTTATAATTTGTATTCATTTTATGTTAATCTGTAACGTTTAAAATAAATAGGAAATAATTACATTGATTAATGTTAGAAATTTTCAACGAAATTATAGATAAATTTCGTTGCAAACTGCCACGGAACTTTTCGACAGAATTATTTTTCGTTTAAATTATAGACAGAATTATAGATAAATTCCGTTGAATTTTACAACGAATTTTTTTTATGTAAACTTTTTCTGTTGCAATTATCGACGAAATTGTAGTTAAATTCCGTGGAAAATTGTGATGAAATTTTTCAACGGAAATTAATTTTGTCAAAAAATTTGACAGAATTTTTGTTAAATACTGTTGCAAATTGAGACAGAATTTTTTGGCGGACATATTTTTCGTTGAAATTTTTGACGAAATTTATTGTTTTAATATTATGTCATGACTTCATTTATTGACGGAAAAGTAAGGCTTCCGACGAAATACATTCCGTCGAATTTTTTTCAACGGAAAAAAAATTTCGTTGCCTTTCAACGAAGGGTTATTCAACAGAAGAATTCCATCGAAAATTCTATGGAAAAATAATTTTTCAACGGAATTTTCATAATTTGCAACGGAAAAATTCCGTTGAAAATATTAATATTTCTAGTAGTGGATATACTTACCACCAAATTTTTTTACCACATTTACAACTTCTAACCTAATCACTATTGATTTTCGTCAATCTAACAGTTATAATTTATGAGAATTAATAATTAATTAATAAATGTGATCCAATAATTTCCAATAAATTATAACCGTTAGATTGACGAAAATCAACAGTGATTAGATTAGAAGTTGTAAATATTATAAACTTTTTTGGTGGTAAATATATCATTCCCCTATATTTATATCATTTTATTTCCATAACAGTTTGTAACTATTATGATATGAACTAATTTAATCATGATTATTATTAATAATTATTTTAATATTACCAGTAATTAATACCCTTTTTCCGTTACGAAACCTTAGCTATAAAAGAAAACTTAACATAACTAATCAAATCATTAACTTATTCTCTCCTATTCCGTTAGTCTCTCCATTTTCCTTTTCTCTCAATTCTTTTAAATTTTGTTGCAATGACTTTCTCCCTTCAACCACAAACTACGTTTTCCCTACCGAATATTTAGGTAGTTGTAGGTTACTTGTATATAAATTCGTTGTGTGTAATCCTAATATCTAGGTAATCATAGGTAATCTTAGATTAGTTATATATGAATTTGTTGTGTATTATATATGGAAAATGCATCCATATTGTGGAAACCAAAATTTTATCATGTTAAGAAAAAGGCAAACCAATTCATTGAATAAAGTGTCCCATCATTACTTTTAATACTATATCTTGTCTTTTTCTTAACATGACAACAAAATGGTTCCTACAACATGAGGGATATAATCCCCATTATATATATGTGCAGTAATCATGATCTTTAGTAATCTTAATCTTTAGGTAATTGTAGGTTAGTTACGTATAAATATTGTTGTGTGTGATCTTAATCCCTAAAGAATGGTAGGTTGGTTATGTATGAATTTTGTCTCTAGTGAATCGTAGGATGATTATGTATGAATTTTGTGAATGATTATGTATGAATTTTGTTTGGTGTAATCTTAATCCCTAAAGAATCGTAGGTTGGTTACGTACGAACTTTGTTGGATATAATCCTAATTTCTATAGAATAATAGGTTAGTTGTATATGATTTTTGTTAATCATTGTCCCATGACAGTAATAGGTTGGCATGTTAATTCATTATGTGTGTTATTAATCTGACAATTGAAATATGCTAAATAATTGGTATAAGAATTATTAAATCTTTTGAGAAAATTTTCCAAGCATCTTATTTATGACAAGATTGAATTTTCCTAATTTGTGTGGGAAGATAGCTTTTGGATGATAACTCGTAAAAGTGATGAACACAATCTTATAACTATATTCCTATGATGTTATATGATGTGCAAATGAAAATGCTATTTGTCCATTCTTCCCAAAGTGGTACATGGCAACAGAGATTAGGAATGATGAGCACACTAAGGAATGATGGAGAGGTGAGCACACTAAGGATTGATGTATTAATGATGGCAAATGATTCTTGTTTATATGTAGCTCGCAATAGTTGTTTGTGTTTATGTGTCACTGCAATTATCTTTTAAGGAGTAGAGACTTTTAATGAAAATATGAAAATGTTTTAAAGGTTGGAGCTAACAGCAGCGAGGTAATTAATGACTCAATTATTTTAAAGTTAGGCCTAAATATTATAATTTATGTTTATTTCTTTTGAGGAATTCAATAAATTATAACAATCATATTTTAAGTTAAATCTCAGACAATGATTCACGTTTTGAAATTTTAATAATTATATGTCAAACATATTTTTGATATGAGAATATGATAAGTTTAGCCTTGCACTTGATTCGGTTACAGGTGGAGTGGTAACATTTTTCAAATTTGACTTTAGTTTAATTTTCGCAATATTTATATCATCATAATAAAGAATTCAATGTGATTTTTGGCAATTTTGCTATTATATGAATATTTTTAAATTATTAAAAATTTAAAGGTGTTAAGTGTATTTGTGTCCATGTTAAATTAATGTTAAAGAATATTCTTATATAAAACTCTAAACAGGAATATAAGAATATTCTTATATGTTAAAGAAAGGGTATAAGTGTTTTCTACAATAGAAGCATTACTACTTTTTTTTTATAAAAAAAACCTTAGGGTATTTTTTTTCCCTAAATCGAACCTTAAGTTATTAGTAAAGTTTTCCATTGTTTTTTAAGTATCAAATTCTTTATTTTTTTCTTGTATGGTGATGTTTGCTTTATTTTATTTTTTTTATAAATTTAAAGATTTAAATAAGATTTTGAACTCAACTAACTCATTGTTTATCTTTATTCAAAATATCGGTAAATTTTATTTAAAATTCTCTATAATGTTCCTAAAAATTAAAACCATATATTATATTATAAAATAAAAGGAGAGATATAGAGAAAGGAAAATATAAAATATTCTTATATAAAAATCTAAACAGGAATATAAGATTAATTACACTTTAACACATTATTAACGTAGTGATTATATGATATATCAAAAGTCATGAAATTAAATTATCATACACATCATATAAAAGTTTGTTCATATAAATATTTAACAATACAGTAGAAAAAGAAATTATTGCTTCTCATGTTGTAGGATATAATTTTATATTTTACACACATAATAATGTGTGGAGTTTATTTTTTATTTCTTTTTCTTTTTTTCACATGGCACCACACACTTTTATGTATATATAAGAGATAATTTTATTTTCTAGCGCATTATGAGAAACATTAATTTTTTTTTTAATAAACCAAAAAATATATCCAAAATTATAACGCATCGTTTGCTGTTCAAAATGTGGGAAAAAGTAAATATTGGGATAGAGGGTTGAAAGCAAGCAAAACCCATTAACCAAAGCACCCCTATTTTCTGTAGCCGTGCCGTCTTGGGCGTTAGCATATGCCACAAAAATGAACCACAAAACTTCACTTGCACTTCATCTTCCCCCCCTTTACAATATTTTAATCCTATTATTTCCTTATTTTTTTTATTCTTTCACACTCATTCTTTTTTCCCAATACACCCAATTGTTCTTTATGAAAATCTACACCAAATCCAGCGTAAGTTGTTTGTGTAAACTGTTTGGTCCCATCATTTCCCCAAATGCCTCATCCACCATCAATTAAGGCCTCAACGTTGACAAAGACAATTGAGCTTGAAGGTTCTAGCCGTTGGATATGTTGAATATGCTATTGCAAGTTACAAATGCTAAAATTATATATTTTATTAGTAGGATTTTATGGGCTTACATACACTAACTTGAAGTGCAAGATATTGATATGTTAGGATGCATGAAAAGGTACCATATTTTATTGGCCGAGGCCACCAAGTTGTAACCATAGAATTCAACTTCCCAATATTCGAGAACGTTTTTGAAGCCTTAAAATTTGGACTTCGAGTTTCACTCGTGCGCATGTTGACTTTGACTACACCAAGGTGAATAATAGTAGAAGCTTGCAAGAATGTGTTGGGGACAAACACATCAAATTCCACTTCTTTTCTCACTTCCACTCCTTCATCACCACTTTGTTTTCTTTCCTTAATATTAGAACCCTGCAGGTTCTTTGTGCTTTTGTTTCGTTTGTTAATTAAGTCACACTCAAAGTTAGAATAATTATAGTACCACTTACAAGTTCTGTTCATGGAGGTTGTGAGCCCAAAAGATTGCTCTCTAGCTTCAAGTCCTTACTCTTCACCTAACATTGGGGCCTTGCTCAAGATTAAGGTTATTACATGGTAAGATTATGGATCATCCTACTTCTTGTTATATATCAAAGTTTGTCATAGTTTTAATTAATTTTGAATTCTTGTCACAGGAGCCAACATACTGGTTTTCCTGTTTCTGTCCATGTTCGAGTTAAAGATAAGATGTTTAACCTCCACAAAGTAAGTTGAATAAGAATTAAAATCAAAGAATGTTTCACTAAGATAATTTTCCCTTGAAAGTTTAACTTATTTATTTACATGTTATGTTGATTGCAGTTTCCTCTGACTTCAAAGAGTGGATACTTCAACAAGAGGCTAAATGATACATCTGAGATTGAATTGCCAGAAACTTTCCCTGGAGGACCAGAAACCTTTGAGATGATTGCCTTGTTTATTTATGGATCCTCCACATTGATTGACCCTTTTAATGTTGCAGCCCTTAGGTGTGCAGCAGAATTTCTAGAAATGACTGAAGATTACTGTTCAGGGAACCTTTGTGAAAGGTTTGATCTTTATCTGAATCAAGTTGTCTTGCAAAGTTGGGATGACACCCTTATTGCACTTCAAAGGTGTCAGATGCTGATTCCTTGGTCTGAAGATTTGCTAATAGTAAGTCGCTGCATTGAGTCTCTTGCCTTCATGGCATGCATGGAGATCCTTGACCCTGAAAGAAGGAGAGATACACCAGTTGTTACATTGGAAGAATTAGCTTCCCAAGCTTGGAGCTGTGAGATAATGAAGGATGTTGTGAGTCAAGACCTGTGGATGAAGGATCTGATTGCTCTACCGTTTGAATTTTTCAAAAGGGTCATAGGATCTTTGAGAAGACAAGGAATGAAAGAAAAGTATGTGAGTCCAATCATTGTTTTCTATGCAAATAAATGGGTGCTATCTAAAAAGACATTCCATTTTAGGGAGAGCTCCTGGGAGAAGATTGAGGAAGATGACATGAATGGCAAAGCTTCAGTAATTCTACAAGGTGTTATTGATCTTCTTCCAAGGGGTGATAAGGCTAGGAAAGTGCTTCCAGTTGGGTTTTATTTTGCCTTGCTCTCAAGATCTCTTGAGTTTGGGTTGAGAACTAACAGTAAAGCCAAGTTACAAGACCAGATTACATCACTTTTGCACTTTGCCCAAGTGGAGGATTTTCTTCTTCCAGAAAGTGGAACAGTGTCAATGTCCTCTAGCATGGAGTTGGCAACTATGGAAAGCATAATTTCAGCATATGTAGCATTAAACCATACCCAAGAAGCTAGCAATTACAGGGTTGCGGAATTGTGGGATGCATATCTATCCAATGCAGCTGCAGATCCAGATATGGGACCTAAGAGATTCATGGAACTCATTGAGAGAGTACCATCATCTTATAGACAGAATCATTACCCACTATACAGAGCAATCAACAACTTTCTCAAGGTAAGCATTCAATAGTTTCATCATTCCTCAACTTAAACATGCTGGATTGTGTTAACATCATTAGTTCATTACACATTCTTTCATGCCAACGATGCCTTCTGTATACTAAGAAAGAATATTCTAATGAATTTCCAGGACTTTACCAAGTGGTCTAATTGAAAAATTGTAAATGAATTGGAATCAACATATTAACTCCAATGATATAATCATGATTCTTAAATTAGGAGAAATAAGTAGTAAATACTAGTTATAGGCTTATCAAGCTTGGTCATAGCTCATTACCGTATATAAACCGAACAGAATCATTAACAAAGACAAATACAGTTTAGCCTTACTTACATATTTTTCTTTCTTGCTGTAGACACATCCGGTTATATCCCAAGATGATAAGGGAGAAGTGTGCAAGTATCTTGATTGTCAAAGGTTATCACAAGAGGCATGCATTGAAGCTGTTCAAAACGAACTAATGCCTCTACGTCTAATTGTCCAAGCACTTTTTGTTCAACAACTCAATACACACAAGGCCTTCAAAGAATGTTCAGATTCATTTAGATATGCACATTGTGGAGACTTATCAGGAAGCCTATCAAGCTCTAGGTGTCCTTATTCTGCAAGTCAGAATCTAGGAGAGAGCCCTTACACTGATGGACCTGAGCTTGGTAGCAGGCCCTTGAGCTTCTTGCTGCAGAAAGACATTGGGATGCAGAATTTCAAGTTCTCAACAACAGAATATGAGTCAACAAGCTTCAGAATTCAAAATCTTGAACAAGAAATCATGTCCTTGAAAAGAAGCCTTCAATTGGAAAACATTGTAACAAAAGCAGAACCAAAATTGATCAAAACACAGAAGATGGAGCCATGTGACATAGAAACTAAATCACTAAGCAAAAGGAGGAACCCAATTGGACAAGCAACTAGTTGCATCAGTTCTGTAAATTTTGCTTCACAAAGAAAGTATGCTAGCCGGCTACTGAAGATCTTTCGCCGCATAGCTTTGTTTGGAAGTAGAAAACCAAAGAGAAAACCGGGAACTCCTAGCATATTGTCCAAGTCAATGTAGCATAAGAACTTCCATTATTAAAATGTATGATTATGGATACAAAAAGAACAATATATAGTTCTCAATTCTCCTTTTCCTTTTTCTTAACATTCATAACATATAAGTCCATCAAAATTATGTATAGGCCAAGTATCGAGTACTCAAAAAATTGAGCCTCATGTATATACAATCACATAGAACTGCACCGAAACACAAGTAGTTAGAACTTAGAAGACACTGGGAAAATATTGTTGAACCAAAAATATCACTCGAATATAAAACGGTGCATTATAACCAGAAAGTTAAAAGGGTTTTATGAATATAATGTTGCATGATACTTCTTATGTCATGTCATAGACACATAAATATTGTGGGTGTCACTATGCAGAAAAAGAGAAGAAAAAAAAATTAGAGTGAATCTCACACTTTTTTTAAATACGTAGAAAAAAGAAGTTCTGTAATGTAACATGACACTTATATTTTCCAAAATTAAAAACACCAAACTTTATTCTCATAGCACTTTCATAACCTTAATTAGAGTTGTTAAGAGTGTTAGTGTTAATAGTGTAGAAGTTCCACATTGAGTGTGTCTCTTTGTATTCTTCAATTGGTTTGCTATATAATAGCACCAACGTTGTGTAGTTTAATACAACAAGGATTACTATTATTTCCTCTTGTATCTATGATATTCAACATGGTATCAGAGCCTAACAAGAGGAATCTTAATCCGTTTAACTTAATTCTTTTTTCCATAATTTCAAATATGGTTATAGAGAGATATCACCCTCCTTGAGGGATTCCCGTTGCTATTTCTTTTTCGGGTTTTTCTTAGTATGCTCTGTGACTGCAGCTTAGACTGGTCTGTCACATCAGAAACGAATGATCCTTGGGAAGTTGTTGGGTTGACCACCGTTGTCGTTGACCGACCACTGTTGACCGCGTCGTCCACCGTTGACTTTCCGGCGACTTTTTCGATTCTGCGAAGCTTTGTTTTTTCTTTAATCTTCTTTCTTTCCAAGATGGAGTATTTATACTATTCACCATCCATCTTGAGGAGGAGCACTGTCTATGTTGCTGATGGTCATTCCAGCACAATTGTCTTTGCCGATGATAATTCCGGCACTGTTTAGAAGTTTCTCTTGAGGGGGAGCACTGTCCATGTTGATGATGGTCATTCCAGATCGTCTTTGCCGATGATAATTTCGGCACTGTTTAGAAGTTCCTCTTGAGGGGGAGCACTGTCCATGTTGCTGATGGTCATTCCAGCACAATTGTCTTTGCCGATGATAATTCCGGCACTGTTTAGAAGTTCCTCTTGAGGGGGAGCACCGTCCATGTTGCTGATGGTCATTCCAGCACAATTGTCTTTGACGATGATAATTCTGGCACTGTTTAGAAGTTCCTCTTGAGGGGGAGCATCGTCCATGTTGCTGATGGTCATTCTAGCACAATTGTCTTTGTCGATGATCATTATGGCATCTTCCATGTTGATGTTAATTTCGATGCCATTTTTAGCACATTGTTGATTTTTGGTTTCTCATTTAGGAGGTTTATTTTGATGTTATGTTACTTGGTCTTTCTTGTAATAAGCTTGTAGCATAGTCAAGGGGAAACCACGACTGCTCACCAACTGTTAAATGAAATGTCTGAGAGGGATCTTGATGCTGATGTCCTGGTCAGCTCAGTTGTCTTTGCCGATGATAATTCTGACACCATCCATGCTCTGATGTCCATTCCAGCACTGTCTCTTTATCAGCTCTTTGGACTGATGGTCATTCCAGTTGATTTGTTGTACTTAGTCATTTCATTTCGTTGATGTAGCATTGTATTTTTTGGTTCCTAGTGGGAGTATTATTTATGTATCAAGCTTGTAGCATATGATCTATATGCTACAGCTTGAGGGGGAGTGTTAAGAGTGTTAGTGTTAATAATGTAGAAGTCCCACATTGAGTGTGTCTCTTTGTATTCTTTAATTGGTTTGCTATATAATAGCACTAACGTTATGTAATTTAATACAACAAAGATTACTATCATTTCCTCTGGTATCTATGATATTCAACAAGAGTCAATGGTATCAACCTTTCATATCAGCAGATGCCAAGGGCAAGCACTGTTAGGCTTACTACAACTTTAAAAATGAATTATTCCTTTCTACTTTTCCACTTTGCAAGCTCCATGATTGATCCGAAAATGCAGGCATCAAACACCTAAAATTTACTACATTATATGCATTTTTTTCTTAACGCTGAATACATATATAAAATTTCTCGCTTTTTGGTAATCTCAATTTTTTAGTTTCCAAAATATCGTTGCATTTTATGTGCGTGAGAATAATTCTTCATGATTTAGAGGTTAGGCTCTTTCCACAAGTATGACAATATCAATTTATGGACACGATTAATTTTATCACTTGCGACATATTATCTTTTGAATCAATATACAAAACAATACTGCTTATGACAGGGGAACATTGATATGACCTTTTTTTAAAAGATCATCGTCATTTTTTTCTCTGAATGACACTTCATCATCGCCATGTTTCTTCACAAGATAAAAAATAAATTAATAAAAAGACGAGGCAGGTATAATATATCTTTTAAATGGAATAGGATATATTTATCACTAAAAATATTTATCACCTCTACAATCAATTTAATCACCGTTGATTTCTGTCAATCTAACGGTTATAATTTATTGAATGTATTGATAATTAATAATTAATTAATAAATGCGACCCTATAATTCTTAATAAGATTGACGGAAATCAATGATGATTAGATTAGTTGTAAGAATGATAAACTTTTGTTGCAGGTAAATATATCCTTCCCCTCTTAAATCACCCTCATTTTTTTCATAACCAAAAAAAAAAAAAAAAGCATTTTATTTGATCCTGAGTAAAGGGTAAAATTTATTTAATTTTCGAAAGTTACTAATGGAAAAAATTAGTGTGATTTTTGGGAGGGAGCGAATAGGGATTAAGTTCCTTTTGATTATATCAAGGACCACAAAGTCAAGGGTTTTGTGAACTTACGTCTCACTTAAAAGAAAAAAAAAGAAAATGAAAGAAAAAGAAAAGAGGTAATGGGTATTGAAAGCTTGAAAAGGAAAAGTTGTAGGGGGAGACAAATGGATATGGTTATGACAAAGGAATAGAAACATCAAGGTTTTAGGGTAATGCTCTAATGCTCCTTCATCCTTGCATGTGAGAATAGTCTACTCAATAATCAAATTCACCACCGCCATGTCAATATCTACCTTTCCTTCGGCATTATCATACTATCCACCATATATCCATCTCATTTATCTCTATTGATTTTGGAAATGTATCCTGTGTCAAAAAAAACATGATACGGTAATGTGAGAAGATCACAACTATACAAAGATAAATTAACAATTATGATTTCGTAACTATTTATTTTAATATATTTTCTCTCTCCTCATTTTTTATCGTTGATCCACCTTTGTATGATTATGATTCTCCACATGATATAGTCACGTGAATTTTCACATGAAAGGATTCAGATCCATTGAGTTTAATGGCCGTTTGGACGAGCATTTTACTATCCACCATAATAAAAGGTTTTTTTAAGAAGAAAAAATATTTTTACTATAAAATCCGTTTGGATATCTATTTTAAGAAAAAAAAATGGAAGTTAAAAAATAAATAAATCAAAAACTTGCTTTTTTTGAAAGTTAAAAATGTTGACTTCTAAAAAATATAGAAGTCAAAAGCCAAATATTTTTTTAAAAATAGAAATAACTTTACCTTTTATAAAAATAATTTTTGAAATAATTTTTTTTTACAAGTCCATCCAAAGAGCCCCGATACACTAATATTTCACTTTAGATTCTATCCTTCTGCCCTATGCTCAAAACCTCAAACTACACTCTTTATTCCTTTTTTTTTTTGTTGAAAGAAGATACACTAATTATTCCACTGATCCTTCACCACATTATCCGCGTCTTCTCCAACATGTGGAGCTTGAAGTTTATGTAATTGATGCAAACGTGGGGAGAGCATTTCAAAGGTTGAAGATCAATCCCAATGCCAAAACACACTCCATACCAAAAGTAGTGCATGCTAGTGTTTATATTAGTATTGCATTATTGCAAATATGACCGTATGTGTCTCACCACAAGTATTTTATTTTTTTTCTTTAATTGCTTTTTATTTTTTGTAGTTGGTAGAATTTTATTATGTGTTTAGAAAATATTAGCCTAATTTGTTTTTAAAAAATAAAAGTCAAAATATTTTAATAGAAATTTTTTACAAACAAAATAAATAAACTTATAAATCTATAAAAATATAATAAAGAGACTCATTTAAAATTTAATAATTATGATATAAATAGTTAACTTTAATTAATTAATTTATTGTAATATTCCTTGCAATTTTTAATAACAAACTATATTCATAATTATTATTTACATTAATTAAGTTGTACAAATTGAGAAAATGTCATTTAAATTTATTTTGCAATAGGGACATAGGAACATATATAGTACAATAAAAAATGCGCATATGAAAAATATGATGTTCATATTTACGTATAAGTTGAGGAGGGGATTATGTTTAAAAGCATCTCTTATTAAGAATAGGAGAAGTAGGGAAAAATAGAAGGAAAATATGAGAAAAGTATCCAAAAGATTCTTATTATCCACTCATAATCAACTTTTTTATAGAAATTATATCGGACTCCAAATATGAATATGAAAATAACTACATTTCGATACACCGTTAGTACTGTGGTTACATAATATATAAAAAGTCATGAAAAATCAAAATGTTATACACATCATGAGATATATGAAAGGTTAATAATTAAATATTTTTGTGTAATTTTTTTTTTCAAAAACAAAAAACAAAAAATAAAAAATAGTTTTGTCATTATTATTTTAAATTTTTTTTACTAACGTATACTGATTAGGCCTATAAATGAAATTAAATAAATTCGAAAAATAACGTGAAAAACAAAAAAAAATATTAGATTCCCATTTTTTATTATTCTCTAATTTGAAATCGAACTTGAAGGCAATAATAATAATAATAATAATAATAATTTCAATAATAACGTTGGTGTAAGAAAAAGGAAAATGAAGGAAAGAAAATCATCATCTCCCATTTGCAGAGTCCTATATAATGCTCACACCAGACATCTCGCAGCTTCTCTCTCGGCTTTCTCCCTATAAACTTTTGATGTGTTTCTCTCTCTCTCTTTCTATAATTTTATTTTGTGTATAAAATTTTGCAATCGGTTTGTTAACTGAATTAGCATTTGATAATCTAAATAACAATTGGAAAAAAGAAGAAGAAAAGGGTGGGGAGGCATAGCCAGATAATGAACCTACCCTCTGTTCTTAATCTCATTGTGCCTCCCCTCAGATCTTAAGATTTGCCATCTGGGTCGTCTTCAATCGGTGGGTTTCTACGGAATCTCGATTGAAGTTTTGATCTTTGTTCAATTGGGTGTGCCTTTGGATCTTTGATTATTGATTTTTTTTTTTTTTATGGGTTTTTCCAGGAGTGCTTAGTTCTTGCTTGATTCACTGCTTGATGTTGATAAAGGATCCGATGTGTCCAAACTGAATCCGACAATATCTATATTTGCATCGTTAATACAGTTTCTGAGTTTGTCATAATTTAAGGTATTCTTTGTTATGTCTTGCTATCATATTTGGGACTACTTTTGTATTTGAACAATTTGATAAATGGTAATGCTATCAAGTTTTGATTTTATCCTACCTGGATTTGCTCGCATTTTATCCGAGACTAGGATTTTGTTTTTATCTTTTTTTGTGTTGGTCTTGTTCTTTTTTTTTTCTTTATGCTATAGCCATGTTAGGTGGAAAGAGTTGGATTGGATCCGGCAGGAACATGCCTTTTCTGTTACCCTCCTAGTTATGTGCTTAAGAAGCTTGGTTTTTTTCATTTCTAATGATGCTGCTGCCACTTGCATTTGTAAGCTTTTGAGCTTAGTGGATGAAGTATGTCTTTGCTTGTAGATAAAATGCAATCAGATAATGGGAAGTTATTCATTGGTGGAATTTCATGGGACACAAATGAAGAGCGACTCAGGGAGTATTTCAGTGCGTATGGAGAGGTTGTGGAAGCAGTGATAATGAAGGATCGGACAACAGGTAGAGCTCGTGGATTTGGTTTTGTTGTTTTTTCCGACCCAGCTGTTGCAGAAATAGTCATAAAAGAGAAGCACAACATTGACGGAAGGATGGTAATTACTTGTTATAACCCTCTTTTAAGTCTAAGACTTGCATTTTGACATTAAGGTTCTCTTTTTGAATTACATAACATCAGAATGATATCGAATTGTACTTCGATTTACAAAATTTGTTCTATTCTCATAATTTTCTTTGCTAGATTGTAAAATGGACCAAAAGTAAATAATTTTTTCTGCATTTGTATTCTCTAACCTTATATCCTTTTCTTTTCATTATTATTTCCTTTTCTAAGCATCTGTTGTATGGATTGATAGGTCTTCAAATCTTTTTCTTTTTTTCCGATTTTATAGTCAATACTGTTTCAACTATCACTAGGTTGAGGCAAAGAAAGCAGTTCCCAGAGATGATCAGAACATACTGAGTAGAAACAGTGGCAGCATCCATGGTTCTCCTGGTCCAGGTCGCACAAGAAAGATATTTGTTGGAGGTTTAGCATCAACAGTGACAGAGGGTGATTTCAAGCAGTACTTTGATCAGTTTGGGACTATAACAGATGTTGTAGTAATGTATGATCACAACACTCAGAGGCCAAGAGGCTTTGGATTTATCACTTATGATTCTGAGGAGGCTGTTGACAAGGTCTTACATAGGACGTTTCATGAATTGAATGGTAAAATGGTTGAGGTCAAGCGAGCAGTTCCTAAGGAGTTATCGCCAGGACCAAGCCGCACTGCACTTGGTGGATATAACTATGGTCTGAGTAGGGTCAATAGTTTCTTAAATGGCTTCACCCAAGGTTACACTCCAAGTACTGTTGGAGGCTATGGGCTTCGGGTGGATGGTAGATTCAGTCCTGTTGCTGGAGGTCGAAATGGATTTGCTCCATTTGGATCTGGTTATGGAATGAGTATGAATTTCGAACCAGGTTTGAGTGCTGGATTTGGGGGTAATGCAAATTTCAGTAGCAATCTTAACTATGGTCGGGGATTGAATCCTTATTTTATTGGCAACTCCAATAGGTTTGGCAGTCCTGTTGGATATGACAGTGGTAATGGAGGAAACAATTCTTTCTTCAGTTCTGTGACTCGAAATTTGTGGGGGAATGGTGGCCTCAGTTATGGAACAAGTTCTGCAAATTCCAGTGCATACATTGGATCAGGGAGTGGGAGTGTTGGAGGAAACACATTTGGCAATACTGGAGTCAACTGGGGTTCTTCAGCAATTTCTGGGCATGGGGGAGGGAACAATGTGTCTCAGAGTGGTGGCAACCTTGGATATGGAGGTCGCGACAACAGTTTTGGTTTGGGGACTGGAGGGTATGGAAGAAGCAGTGGTACCACTTTTGCCCCAACATCTTCATACTCTGCAACAAATGGCGGTGTTGATGGGGATCTTGCTGATTTTTACAATAACAGTTCAGTGTATGGGGATCCCACTTGGCGATCTTCAAATTCTGAGCAAGATGGATCTGGTCCCTTCGGTTATGGACTTGGTGGTGCAGCTTCGGATGTTTCTGCCAAGAGTTCTCCTGGTTATGTTGGTGGTTATACTGTTAATAAGAGGCAGCCAAATAGGGGTAAGAGCCGCCTTACTCATATTTAGCTGAACTTTATAGTCAGTCTCCTCTGTTCCCCACTTAAATAATAATGTGACTTTAGTGTATACCAACAGTATAACTATCTCTACAAACCTCAAAAAAGGTTGAGACAAAGATTAATTTTTGTAGTATTACTTGAACTTTTCTGCAAAAATCTGGACGAATGTCCTCTACTAGTTGCTTGGCATTATCAGTAAATGTCAGATCCATATTTAATTGATCTCTGACTGAAGTTTGTTGTTTTTTCTCCTTGGTAAATATGCTATTATTATACAATATTTGTAATTGATTCTTTGTTCTAATTGATCTCTGACTGAAGTTTGTTGTTTTTTCTCCTTGGTAAATATGCTATTATTATGCAATATTTGTAATTAGTTCTTTGTTCTATGCTCAATCCATTGATTTTATTGCTTTGCATTTCTTTGGCTTACAGCTAATGTTTCATGGAGTAAGGTCTTACCTATATTTGATTAGTCAGGCAAAGTTGTGCTTGCATATTTTTAAAAAGCTTGTTTTCATAATGATTACCGGTAGCTTATATGAAAAATATCTCATAATATCTTGATTGTATCTTAGCATAGTTTAGAGTATTTTCAGACAATCTCTTGGGAATAGTTTCCTTATTTCTTTATATTTCGTGATTTATTTACTTATTTAGTTAGTATTTGGAGTCTAATATTAGTATAAATGGTGATTAATGTTTTGTATCACTTCATAACACATCAAGTAAACACCAATTTCATATTACACAGTCTTTGTTCTCTCTTTTTTTCCTTGCTTATTTAAATTCCTATAATTTCAACATAGTATCAGAACGGTATCATCCTACATGAATTGTCCCATCATTATTTCGTTTTTGTGTTTATTAAAATTTGAAACTCTATTGAAAAATGTAATTATCTCCATGATTCTTTACTTTTCGTTTCTCTCAACAAACCATAAATTTGTTGCGCTCAATGTCTAATGGCAGCAAATATTTTTAACCTTATCAGTGTCCACGGAACAACAGTGCTTTTCTCCTAGCTGTGCCTAAATACAGGCAATCTAGTCCTGTCACGCCTCCTTCTGGCACTTTTTAGACTATTATTCAGCTCTGCCCAACCTTTTTCTGGCATTTATTTGGTAGTGTTATTTACTCAGTTGGCTCTTTCCCAATGCCAACATAGCCTTGAGGGGGAGAAATTTGGAAGTTTTCTGGCGCCGATCTTTGTCCCATATGCAATTTAGCTCTGCTTGTCTTTGTCCAGACGTGCATTGTTACCGACCTTTGTCTCAGACGTTCTTTGGGCCTAGGTTATTCTTGCAGATGCTCTGGCTTTATTTGCTTGACCTTGCTCATGCTATTCCCTTCCCATCGACGATCATTTCGATGACTTCTTTTCTAACAAATGAGTCATACAATAATGAGTTAGTAATGAGTTTGTTGTGATTTATACCAATCTTCCATTGTGAATCATATTGATGGTGATTTCTTCATCACATTGATGAGTCATGTTAGCAAATAATTCTTTCCTTGTTTGTGATGCACACCAGTCTCAATCTCAATTTCAATTTCAATTTTTTGGGTCTCTTAAGTTTTTTTTTGTGTTTTGAAACTTTCAAATGTTGTTCTTGATGAACCTAGAGGAGATGTTTTACTTCTTGCTGTGTAGAATTGCTTTCTTGCAGCAAAGTCTCTTCTTCCTTGGCCTTGCAGCATTTCAACCAGCTCTTCAAGCTGATGATCATTCCATCTATCTTGTTGAGTTGCTTTTTCAGCAATACTCATCTCTCCAGTTGCCTTTCCAACCATGTTTTGAGGAGTCTAGATTATATTGTTTGATTATTTTCATTTTTAAAGTGTTTGTTTGTAAAAAGTTTAAAGCTTAGTAAGCTTTAGCTTGGGGGAGAGTTTTAGAATATATGAAAAACATTTCATAATATCTTGATTGTATCTGATAATAGTTTAGAATATCTTAGATGATTTCTTAGGAATAGTTTTCTTATTTCTTTATATTTCATGGCTTTCCTCTTTTAATTAGGATTTGGAGTCTAATATTAGTATAAATAGGAATTTATGCTTTGTAGTTTATATAACATCATAACACAACAAATCAATACCGATTTTATATTATTCAGTCTGTATTCTCTCTTTTCTTCCTTCCCTATCACCTAAATCCCTATAATTTCGACAGTTGCAATGACATCATCCAATCATGTCAATTATTCTATTGCTCTACGGTTATTCCTGTACAAGGGAGTGACATTGACCATTTATATATGTTTTAGTTCTTTATACTTGCCCCTTTCCCTGTATTCTCAAATCCGTGTCCTTAATAAGAATATCTTTGTGCCTTATTTTATTGGATAAGTAAGCTTCTTGCTGCATGGGCACATCTTTTGAGAGACATGTTCTTCATATGCTAAAATTCCTACTACATAACTGTGGATGGTGTTCCTCACATTTATATTGTTTTTCTTTCTAATCTTTTATGAAATCTACTTATAAGCTGTGAAAATTGAGAGGTCACAGGTATTGAAAAAGCAGTTTTACATTAACTTTTTCTGTATGATATTTTATACTTTGGTCAAATTTCTCCAATCAATGAATCTCAATCTCTCAAGTCTTAATAAGTTGATCGGGAGTGTAAGTGAGAGGGAGCTGATATGAATTTATCTTTGATTTTGTCATTTAGTAAAACTCATCTAGAATTCACTAGAACTCTTTCTGCGGTATGTTCCTTTATAGTGTTCCATTTTTACAGCAACATATGAATTGGATGGAAATTAGATTTGATGCATTTTACTTGTAATATGTCCTTTTTAGTTTTTGCAATTTTGATTGTCTTGTATGCCAACACTGATAAACTTCTATCTTTCAGGAATTGCTACATAGGAAGATCATTTTGATGACACGAACTTGTAGGTGAAGATAATCCAGTGAAGCAGGTGAATTGTGAATTTTGCACACCACTGTTGTTACTGTATTTCTTTTTTAAGACAAAAGATGTTTCGTTATCTAGAGCTAACTGGAGTGCCTGTTTTGAGGATTCAGATATAGAGATAGAAGTTACAAGGGAATGTTAAGGCTTGAGTTTTTTGAGTTACTGTTTAGGTTTTGGGGTTTTGGGATTTGATTGAGATGTAAAATCTGATTGCGGGATATAGCGGAAGTGTATCATGCATCACTTGTGAGGCAGCAATATAAAAAGATGGACAGCATTTCTTTTTTTCCTTTTTCTTTTTTTTTTGAGGGGTAGATTTTTGCCTGTAATGTCTTTCAAAGTTGTGGGTTCTGCTCAGGAATTGTTTGTTTCTTCATCCATCATTTTGGTTTGCTTTTAGCAGATTGTATCTGAGGTTTTTGTTGATTACTAGTGTGAAACATTGAAGGGATACCCATCTAGGGTCCCCGTGAATAAGTTCCAAATATATTCTGATTCTTTTTCTGAAGGGGAATATTTTACGCTACAAATTCATACTTCATGTGTAAGAAGTGGATTTTCCCCCATTTGGCATTATTGCAAATCTATGGAGTTTTTAGAATTGTTATTATACTTTTTATTTTAAAGATATTATATTAGAGTGCAGTAGAGTTGGCCATTTTTACACTGCTATGTCATTTGAAAGATTTGTAGACCTTGTAAGCATCATACAATAAAGCAATGCATTAATAAAATAATTTGTCAGAAAAATAAATACAAATGAATTTTTTCAAACGATTCTTGACAGGGGTGTTCATCAATCGATCCAAACCACAGTGACCGAATCGAAAAATCGATAACCGAATAAATCAGAAATCGAAAAATCAAAAACCGAAAAAACATTACAAAATTTTAATTGGATTGAATCGTTTTTTGGATGAGTTGATGAAAATTGATCCAATCCAAACCGATCCCCTCTACCTACTTGGTCATTTCCCCAATCATAGCTCAAAAATTTATAAACTCAAGACGCATTAATTCATCAATTAAACTCAAGAAAAAATCTAGTTATATTTCATCAACAAAATTTTATCTGTGTAGAGCTTCATATCTTATTGCTAACAAAAAAAAAAATTATATTATCGTTTACTGATTTTTTTTATTTCAATTTTTTTTTACAAAGTCAATATATACAAAAGATGTTACGTTGCACAATAATCATGAAACTAATTTTAGGATTTTTAAAAAATTGAAAATCGATCCAATTCAAATCGAAAAAAATTAGATTGGATCGAATCGGATTTGAAAAAAATCCAAACCGAATGGATGATTACATGATCAAACCGAAGAGATTGGATCAGATGATTTTTATTTCCAAAACCAATCCAATCCAGACCGCGAACACTAATAATTCTTGAGTACATCCTCTACTTTGGTCCTTTAAAAAT
This sequence comes from Gastrolobium bilobum, assembly GCF_033153095.1. NCBI lineage: Eukaryota > Viridiplantae > Streptophyta > Magnoliopsida > Fabales > Fabaceae > Gastrolobium > Gastrolobium bilobum. The sequence goes on along the minus strand of NW_026897233.1, from coordinate 60,226 downwards.
AAAGATTTGCTTGTCATCAAATGAAACGTCTAAAGAGTTTGTCACGAAATTAGTTAATCTAAAAAGTCATCATTTAACCCTCAAGGGTAGCTCAGTTGGCAGCTGAGCTCCCAAGGGATTGCTTGGTGCAGGGATCAAATCCTGCCTCAAGCAGTTTCTTGGAAAATCTCTGGGGGCCAGAGGATAAGCCAAAAAATCTTCGGTTGGAGGATTAGTCTCGTCCTTTCTCCGGTTGCGAAGCTTAGTGCACCCACTGTTACAATGAGGGGCTAGCCCAAACGGGCCGTACCCCGAGGGCATGGTGCCCGGAGAAGGTTGAATGAGGATACCTCCTGGCAATGTACCAAAAAAAAAAAAAAAAAAAAAATCATCATTTATAAAACTGTTGAGTAGGTATTTGATGTCGACATGATGCAGGTTCATTATATATTACTGTAAAAGCTTTGCTGTAACTACAAAGTTAGAAAGCAGTGGTTGGCTGATTATATTGGTACCTAGGTTTTGTCAGCAGTTTGGTAGTGTTTGTCATCTAGTCATGGATGGTTAGCTAGTCAAGGGTCTCTGCCATTCATACTGGTTATTATCATCGCGATAATAATAATAATAATAATATATTTTACTCATCATCTGCACTATGTTCAATATTTTTATAGTAAGTCATAGCATTTAGGTGCTGTAGCTGTTTCTGTTTGCATAACTGAAATATCAATAGATTTGAATTGAAACAACTGATTTTTATCAACGAACTTGTTTGATGGCTTATTTTATATTTCAGTTTTAAGTTTTTGTTTAACTTCGACTTATCAATTCCGGCGTTGTGAAAACTACTTGCTTTCCATTCAAAATACTTGAAAAGGCAGTCGATGGTTATTTCCTAAAATCTGCTTTTGCTTGTGTTTTTGTTTTTTTGACATTGCAACTATTTTAGAATATTTTACTAAATTGAGACAAGACTTTATAGTATATTAGAATAGATTCCAATTGCTTTAAATATTTGTCAAACAACAATTTCTTTCAAAGCAAATATCAAGTACTTTATATTTTAGCTGATTTCGGGAAGTAATATTACATCCACCAGAAGACTTAATAAGAGCCCAATAAAGTGAAAACTTTTGTATATAAGATTTCTCCTCCCTTATACCCTTGTTTGAACCTGTTTCTTCTCTCAAACTGTGCCAGGTAAATCATGTTGTTAACTTTTACACTAGAAGTAAGTCACCCAGCCTTGTTGAATCGAATTTGCTCCTTATTTCATGACATTTTCACATCTGAAATGCAGATCATATCCTTTCATTTATCATGTCTCTACCTTAAGTGATTCCCTTATAGCTCTGATGGGAAATAAAAAAAAGGTATATGTAATCGATAGTGGGAGCAAGGAATATCGAATAACATAAAAGTTCAAATGAGGAAGAATAGATATGGAATTGTCTTTTTATTCATGTTTAGTTATATTTTGGTAAGATAAAAATAAATAAATAGACCTTTAGTTATCCTGCAGTCCTATTCGGAATGTCAGTATGCATGGGAGTATTTATTGGATGGGTTAGGCCTAGGCCTGGTTTAACTCAACCCCAACTACATTTGATATTTTGATTACATTCAAATGTTTTAGATTTGGACTTGACCCAGTGACGATGACCTACTCAATGACTGGCTTGACTTGAACGATATTTATACAAATTTATATAAAGAAAAATATTTCTGCAGTTATTGCATATAAATTATTTGTATTTATTTTTAAAATGACATAGTTTTGAGATTGAAATATTAAAATATTATAATTATAGAGACTATAATAACCCTGAAATAAATTAAAATTATAAAAATATCATGATTTTTCATCCCAAAACGATATCATATTAGATATACTGCAGATAACTTATCTGCAGTAAATACAGAAAAAGTGAACCCATTTATATATTATAACTCAAAACAATATCGCTTTAGAATTTGGGAAAAAAGAGTAGTCATAATAAGTAATAATATAACGGGGAAGGATTTATTTATAACTTTTTTTACAAATTACACTAAGTATGACTTGTTATACACTCTTAATTGAAGTATGATTGGTCATACTTAGTATAGTTTGCAAGACTCTTAATTAGAGTATGATCGGTCATACTTGGTGTAATTTGCAAGAGTTTGTAAATATAATTTTTCTCATAATATAATCCAAAATAAAATTACAAAAAATATAAATTTCACGAACCCCGAAACCAAATGATTTTGATTTTAGGAAGAACGGAAAGAATACCTCGAAAATCAACCCCTAAAAAAAATACAATACACTAAAATGTGAATTACAATACCAAGCTGATCCCAATTATCTTTGAGGAGGGACGGGTTATCAGCGCGAGACACGTATTAACACCCCCTGCCACTTTAAGATGGTTCAAACTTCAAAGGCAATAAGGCATTGCTACCCCAATCAAAAAGTTTACCCCTTTTGGAGTGAAATGCTAAAAATTCACATTACTTGATTACGAGACAAGAAGTTGTAAGGCATTGCTACCCCCAATGCAAAAGTTTACCCCTTTTGGTTTTAAATTTGTATCAGGACCACCTCCACGTCGCTCTCAATCAAACTTTAACTGAATTCTACGAATCAAGTTCTTTGAATTCATGCATCATGCTTACTCTGTTATGTTTCAAATATATTGCCCACAAACATCATTTGACCATTCAGGAAGCTAGCCTTTCAAAATCATTAAAATTGGTAAAAAAAAAAAAAATGTAAAAACACCAATGAGATGACAAAGCCAAAATGTATAGATCCTTAAAACATATATTGATGAATGTCAATTATGGATGCCACTCCCTTTGTCAGAACTTCCAATAAGTCCCTCTCTCCTCATCTTCTCTTCCTTGGATTTCCTACAGAACACAACCCAAGAATTCACCTCCAAAGCTATACAAACACCAATCAAAGTAGAAAGTCCCAAGCAGTAACTCAACTTAGCATAAGACCTGCTAGCCCCCATTACTTCAAACCCTTGAAACACATTCACAAACCCAAGCACCACACAAGAGTACCCAACAAAGTGATGGTACGATTTCCAATACTTCCTGAACTTGTTCCTTGCTTTTGGCCTAAACAACAATGCCAGATTCTGCAAAGCTCCAAGGCAAAACACAGCAATCCCAAGCTTCCGGTGAAGCTTGTATTCCACTCCCGGCGACAGTTCCCCGAGGCGGATTCCGATTGCAAACCCAACAGTTCCTAAAACGAAAGCAAAGAGTTGCATCCCTGCATGTGCATAAAACCATGCAGGGCCTAATGCTTCGATGTGCCTAAGGTAACGTGCAGTGATGGCTCCCATTGGTAACAGAATACCCCATGAGATTGCATTTATGGTGCCATGAATCACTCTCATCGTTGTGAGATCTGTGTGTTGAGAAGCTGATGATCCTGACAACACGTCAAATGTTGCAATTGAAGAGAGATCGTTGGTTGTAGTTGGATGAATGGTTGGTGAGTAGCCTTGAACATAAAGTCCTCTGTTCCAAATAAGGTGGATTTTGGTTTTGTTCGATTCTAGTTTGATTGTGGCGTATATTTGGATGGCGGCGCCGTTGTGTATGGTGGCCATTTTGCCGCCGTACATGGTGGCGGTTGAAGAGAGGAGGTGGATGTCAAGAGGACGAGAGAGTAAAGGAGATTTTTGGAGCTTGACGGTTGGGTCTAGGATATAAGGTAGAAGGACTATTTGGCCGGAGTTTGGGTCCGGAAAGGCGATTAAGGCACGAGTTCCGGTCATCTCCGGCGAACTAGGGTTGATTCCCCATCCAACCCAACCAGAAGGTGAAATGAAGCTTCCAAAGAAGACAAGTTCTAAGGTGGAATTGTAAGGGTGAAAGGTCCATGCTATGGAGGCTTGTTGGGTTGGAAGGTTCATGCATTTTTGGAATGTTTTAGTGGCGGTTTCTATGGTGCAATGAGATGAGAATGCAATGTGGGGAAGAGAACAAAGTGGGAGAAGGAGGAAGAGATAAAGCAGAAGCATGGTGGGGATAGGGAGAGGATGGTTCAATGGTTTTCTAGCTAGCTAGCTTTTGTTAACAATTTTTGTGTTTTGTAATGATGTCTTGAGGGGAAGATTGTAATGTGTGACATTATGGGATTTTGAGCATGTAAGTGAATATTGTTTGTTGGTGCTTAACTTTGAAGGAAAGACAATAGTATATGCGTTTGGTGGATCATAGAAATGGACGCTTTGGCTGATTATGAGACATTGTAATTGGTTCAGAACTTTACTCTAACCAATAGGAGTAAGGGCATTACAGTATCATATTGAGATACTATTATGTCTAGTGAGGCTACTCCTTTTTATGGTAGTTGTTATTATTTTCATGAGATACGGCAAAATTATGATGTTCCCATATTGTGCTTGGCTTTGAAGCTATGCCATAATCATTTCAGCTCAGACTTTAGAACTTCGCCATCAATTTTGTTTTTAAGCAAATGAAATACAGTCTTTCATCAACTCACTTATGTTTATATTTTGAATTCTAAGCTAAAAAAAAAAACAATTATAGAATTAATGGGAAAATCAAATCTTATGTTGCAGGAATTAGATTTTTTTCTCCAGCTGTCCCTTCGAAAGTAGCACCTCATGTTTTTTTGTTTATTCTCATGTTTTTTTGTTTATTTTTCTCTTACGTGGGATCCCAACTGGCTGTGTCTGAGGGACGTAGAATCCTCCTCATGCAACATAAGAATTCTATGGCCCAGAATTAATATACCCTGATATAATTTATTCTAAAACCACTTATTCCTAAAAAAAAAATTAATATAATTTATTTTCACTTCTATCAACTTAAATGCCGCTTAAAATTATATACAGTACTGTCCGTCTATTTTACCTTTCATATAGTAAAATCGTCAAATTATATTTCATTCCTGGATAATCATTTTCAAACCTTAAACAACAGATTTGTGTGAGTTAAGTTTGAAATTGTTAAAAATGGAGAAAAGAGTTGGATTATATATTATAATTGAAGAATATTTTTTGGTATATTCCCATTTATAAATTATAATTTAAACGAAAAATTATAGAAAAAATAAGTGATTAAAAAATTAAGGGAACTATATTTAAAGTTTAGCCAAAAATATAATGTCAATACCACCATTTTTGGGATATATAACGAGATAATTATCTGTGTGAGCGTTTTTTTTGTTTCCTAGGCAAAAAAAATTCTAAGGAATTATTGATGTAGAAGTAATTTATTCTTTAAACAAAATTATATGAAAAAATAAGTTCTTATAAGAAAATAATAGTACTCTTATATACTTTTTTTGACATACTATTACAGTATATATTAAGTAACAATTGAGTTTACTGAAGTTTTTTTTTTTTTCAGTTACTCAGACATAATTTTAACAACATGTGGTTATATATATATATATATATATATATATATATATATAGAGAGAAAAAAAAAATGTTTATCCTTTTAAATAACACAACTTATATCCTTTTACTCTCACAAAGAGGTGAGACTCACACCTTTATTTTTTTGTCAACTCTCTCATCCTTTATCTATCTTTTTCTCTCTCTTAAAATGACACAACTTTACATCTTTTAAAATGACACACACTTAACCTCCAAGGGTAGCTCAGTTGGCAGCTGAGCTCCCAAGGGATTGCTTGGTGCAGGGTTCAAACCCTGCCTCAAGTAGTTTCTTGGAAAAATTTTGAGGGCCAGAGGATAAGCCAAAAAATCTTCGGTTGGGGGATTAGTCTCGTCCTTTCTCCGGTTGCGAAGCTTAGTGCACTCACCCTTACAATGAGGGGCTAGCCCAAACGGGCCGTACCCCGAGGGCATGATGCCCGGAGAAGGTTGAATGGGGATATCTCCTCACAATGTACCAAAAAAAAAAAATGACACACACTTTACCCATATATATATATATATATATATATATTGAGTATTATCAACAAACGTCCTCAAAAATGAAAATTTCAAAGTATATTTTAACAAATTCATGGTTTATTATGTCCGTGAATGTATTTTATTATGGTATCAATTATTGTATTAAGGAATTATTGGTTTGGAGTTGGAGAAAAAAAAGAAAAAAAACAGCTAAAGATACCCGAACTCGACCGGATCAATAAGTGGTCTGAGATTAATATCATAGCTTTTAACTTTAATATAGAAATGCCTTTTTTCTCACGTCATTGAAATTTAACTGAAAAAGAAAAAAAGAAAAGAAAAAATATAGTCAAATCCTTACCAAAAGGATCACAAGCAACGATAAATGGTCTTAAATGCGACAAAGGCGGACTGCGTGATTCTAATGTAACTTGCACATCTTTACACAATCAAAGATTTATGATTAGATCAATACTGCTAAAATCCTTACAAATTACAATGCGGAGAAGGTATCCACCTTAATGGCGGACTTAGTTACTCCCTTATTATAGATAAGGATGTGCCCCAAGTTCCCGGAATTCGTAAACCACTTAAAACTTATATTGGAAGTGAAAGAAAAAGAGAGAATAAAAAAATAAAGGCATGTCAAGTCACTCATAGAGACCAATATCGGACAACCAGCTGACGCTTGACCCCAACGTTAACTATGGATAGAAACTATCAACAAACGTCCTTTATAGGGTTCAATCAATCAAAACGCTACGCTAAATCAAATCTCAAGTCTAGATTGTACAAATATATACTTTGACGTCCTCTTGAGCATTACATGTTAATAACCATCAACACTTATTCTTGAAGGCCTATCCTATATTAAGTTCAACAAAACAAGTACTGAATAGAAACTACGGCTATGCTAAATTCACCCACTTAGATTGTACAGGTGCGTGTTGCAATGGGATGAGCTGCCTCATATTGCTTTTATGCAAACAAGAGTGCCACCAATACCATGAAATCAATGTATCGTTTGACGTCCCATTCATTATATGGGCTCCAGGTTCATTCATTGTTTTTACCTTTAAACAGATGGCATATATAAGTCTTGCAAGTCTGTTCCACAAAAACATAGTCACTTCCAAAATTATCACGATCATAACAGATTAAATAAAATTGGTCAATATTATGTTACTGAATGTTCGAAGTCAATTAAATTGGCTAAAAAAAAAAAAGGAAACGATTCAACTAGAATAAAGCAACATAATTCATTAATCCCAAGTCTCCACACTTATTAGTAGGACTCCAAAAAAGCCACGTTTACCCAATCTCAATTTAGAGTCGGTGAATGTCGTAAGTAACCCTAAAGCTGCGGTAAAAGACTCAAGTGAAAAATCATCCCTGATGGTTCCTCAAAAATCTCACTTTGCCATCTATATTCAAAGAAAATAACACGATTGCGGGCAGTAAAACTAACATGAATAAACCAGCTTCTCAACTATGCTCTTTAATCAGTAACCATAAATGGATCCACATCCCCAAGATCAGCAACCAAAGGTTCCAAATTATCTATATCTTCATCTTCTGGGACAAAGTAAGTTGGGAAAGGAAGAAGAGATATGTCAGGTTTTTCATACACAGCATCTTTTATAAAAACAAAGTTCCCCGTAGCTCCTGGGACCTGTTGTGCACATCATACAAAGAGAAATAAGCAGTCACCGATGAAGCCCAAGTTCCAAAAATATTTGGTGAGTTAATGAACAATTGTGAACCAAGAAGTTGCAAATCAACCACTAAAATAAATACAGACCGAATACGGATCCATCCATGATTACCTACTGACATCAGTCCTAAATTCATGACATACAAGGCGCACTCTGCAAGAAATTTTAGCTCATATATATATATATATATATATATATATATATATATATATATATATATATAACACGATTTCTGACGTTGATATCATATAGTTCCTAACCTTTAGTTCCAATTTCATAGTTTAAAGTGAAGAATAAACAAAAATAAAAAATTACCTGGCCTTTCACCCACATCAAATTCCTTGCGGGATCAATTTTGTAGACCCATACATTTTGAACGGTTCTTTGCTGCCCACCCATTCGCCCAGGCATCTTTCTACCTTTAAAAACCTGAAGGGTAACGGAGAGAAAAAATTGACTAGCACAACTATACGAGAGTAACATTTTCGTAAACCAAGATAAAATTATTCAAAGGACCAAACTGGTATATCTCAACGTACAAAATACAGAAAGCTGTGTATTAAGAAAGAATACAAATCTAAAGGAGTTCAACTTACCCTTCCAGGAGCATCCCTTTGACCTGTAGAACCAATGTGTCGATGTGTTAGGGATACACCGTGGGATGCTGGCATTCCCTTAAATCCATGCCGCTTCATCCCACCCTGGCAACAAAAATGATAATGGAAATTAACACTCATTTAACTGAAAAGGCATAGATCCATAAAATGGTAGCATCCTTTTATTGTCTTTTTTTTCACATGAAAGTATTTAACATGAAACAGAGAAATATCCCCAGGCATAAACAAAATATAAATAATTAAGAAACAGGAAAACAAAATGATAAACCACCCCCTAGAAAGCATGCAAGCAAAATTTGCTCTTTCTATCCTTCCGTGAGCTCAAGCAAAGAGGGAGGGGAGAAAAGAATAACAATGCGCCATCAACTAAACTTGTACATGCAAGTTGAAGCTCCTACACACCAATGGATGTCCAGAAGTAAATGAATTAATGAACAAAAACATAATGTCACATAGTACATATTACAATGTCTAATGAATTTGTCAACTTATTTTTGTAGCATTGGGACTTTGGGAAGTGGCAACTATTGATCTTATTTGTTGTTAGCAGCATCTTAATCTATATTTGAGATTAACTGCAGCTTTTGTTAACCAATTGCCCACGGGAGTAGCATTAAAAAATAAAAACACTATTAAAAACTGAGTTCTAATATAATTTCTGCACCTATACAGGATCAATTGGCCTTTACAAAAATCAATCCTATTTGGTCATTTACTTTGGCCTAACAAGCACAAATTTAATGACATTTGACAAAATAATTACTAATCATCTCAACAAACATACAAAGAACACCATGCATCCATGATCCAACTATCATCATACGGGTATATTATATAGACACATATGAAGACACAACAACATGCATAAACATAACACACAAATTAACAAAGAATTTAAGAAAAAGTATGAGTATGAAGGAAATAGAAAAACACCTGAAAACCTTTTCCTTTTGTGATTCCGGTGATATCAACATATTGTCCAGGAACAAAATGGCGAACGTTAAGTGATGTCCCTACAGGCAGAAGTGCATCCTCTGTCACCGGAAACTCCCTAAGCTTCCTCTTCATTGGAACTCCCTGAGCCCTAAAATGTCCCACTTCAGGCTTGGTTAAATGTTTATCCTTCTTCTGTCCACAACCAATCTAACTAGAAACAAAGTAGCAAAGAAGTCTATTATTAGATACACACACATACACTCTCAACATTAAACACCATACCATGATAAAGTCGTGGTATTTCTATGGGGAAAAAACCTCATAGTAAATAAGGGAAATGAAAGTATGCATTCAAGTAAAATGTAATGTTTGAGCTGAATTAAGAAGCAGGACATTGGACTTGATATAGATTACTCTTCCGTTTGACCTGAGATTGAAGTGACACGTTTAAGAAATGGTAAGAGAAGAGAACACACCTGGAGAGCACAGATCCCTTCCTTCTCGGGTGTCTTGACCTGAGAGACAATGTTATCATCGACCCAAAGCACAGTGATTGGAATTCTAGCACCCCATTTATCCCAAAGTGCATTCATTCCACACTTGACAGCTATAACCCCAGTTCGTTTGGAATTTGGGGTCATCACACTGGGCTTTGCATCAATAATCCGAGTCTCCACATCCGAACTGAATCCCCTCAAAAACCGCACCGGCGATGGTGTGGCCACCGAATCGATAGCGAAAAGTTGCAGACGAGAAACGAGGCCTCTCGAAAGGGCCAGCATGGCAAATCTGTAAAAATCGAATTGGTCCACATAAAATCAAGTTAGTAAATCGAAATATTTGTGGTATTCATGCATTTCCAGGTGTACTTACCCACTAAGATTAAGATGAAGATGAAGATAGCAGTGCCCACTTCCACGAAATGAAAAGTAATTAGCGCAACACCAAGATTGATTACTTTCAATTCCAAACTGAAGTTGCGATCGCACACCCACAAACCCTAACGCTTCGCAGACGGGGCGCAAGGAGGAAGAAGAAGAAGAAGAAGGTTCAAGTTCGTGGGTTTAGGGTTTTAACAAATAGAATTTGAAATGCACGGGATTAATTTATTTATTTTATATTATTTATTATTTCTAATATTTTATTTCCATTAAATGCGTCATCTTACATTCTTAGTAACATATGAAGAATTGTTTCCGTTACCCTTTCGAATTCTCGATAACAATTATTACAAATTATATAACATAATAATTTAATTTTTCAAAATTATTACTTTTAATGACTGATGAAATACTTTTTATTTTCTTCATAACTAAATACAAAATTTTATTCTGAATATATATAAATTTGGTTGACTCAAACATGATTAAGGATTTGTTTTTCATTCATTGTCTATAATTTTTTTTTTATTATCATTCGATCATCAATCTTTAAAAAAAAAATATTATAATAATTATTAATTTAGAAAGTTTAAATTTCTAGTAATATTTCAATACATTAATAGATGGTAATATAATATCAAATCTAAATTTCTTGAATAAGCTTAATTTCAATTTGAGACTTTGGAGGAACCAATTTACGTGCTATAATTTTAAAAATGCTCAATGTACAAAATTATTTTCAGCTGAACAAAATGCTTTGAGATTGACAAAATGATTATGTTAATTGCCTAGGTCCCAAAAATGTAATCACCCTTCATAGAATATTATGTTCTTATAGAATAAAAGAGTTATCGACTACATAAAAAATAAATTTACTTTGTCAAAAATATCGAATTGGAAAAAAAAATGTGATACATAAATAAATGAGAGCCATTAAAAATATGTCTCCCTAACCCCAAAAATTCATTCAAATCTAGATATTGATTTGGTCCCAGCCCAAAATTTAATTGAAACCAGGCCCAATGTAACCCGACTGGAACATTTTGGGTTAGGTCCAATCCGAACACTATTAGGTTCTATACTAAAAATAAATTCGAATTTAGAGTTTCTTACAATAGAAAATAAATTCTATTGTAAGAATTCGAATTTACATGTAAACACAAAAGAAAATAAAATTTTTAATCATTCAAATAATAAATGGAATTAGTGTTTTTTATATTGAAAGAGATAATTTTATCTCTTATACACACATAAAAGTATGTGATACCATATTTTTTTTTCTCTCTCTTTTCTTTACGTAGCCCCATATAAACCCACATACTTTTATATGTATGTAAGAGATAATTATTTCTTTAACAATATAAGAAACATTAATCCCATAATAAATTAGCCAAAAACTGTTGTTTCTTCTATTTACATTGAAGAGTTGTATTTAATTCTTCCCAATAGATATGATGACATGTACCAAAGAATAAAAATCAGGAGCCAATGAGACTGCACATATAGCAAAAGAAAAGTGGAAGATAACTAAGAATTGGGGCACGTAGTATTCAACATGGAACTTCACAATTGTCCAAAGATGTGCATGGACGATCCTTGTGTTCAAGAGTGATTATCTCGCTAATTACTTGTTGTTTATCTGCTTGAAATTGCTCGTCCGCTGCAAATGAAAAAGGGCAGAGCTAACTCAGACACAAAATAAAAAAATGAAAATATTGTAAATTAGAAATGAAACTAGACCTTTCATACCTTTGTCGCTATTGAAGTCAGCAAAAAATTGCAAAAGCTTATGCTTGTTTGTAACAAGTATGCCCACAACCTCAGGAGGCTTATGTTGATTTGCAACAAATAGCTGTCAATACCAGAAATTAAAATAGTTAACTTGAAGCTAAGAACGCTCACTTCAGAAGGACATAAAGAACAGTATGCTCCATTCCACACCTTGAAAACGTGGAAGGTTTCCAACTGAATTGTCTTATTTGAATCCTGCAAATTAAGATTAAGGGAGGGAACAAATAAGTACTTTTAGTTTATATTTTGCAAGTCTGAAAAATGTGAGTACAGGAGAAAGCATACTCTTAGGAGATTCATGAGGATCCTCAAGTTATCCAATGAGCTCACATACCGAACCATCACAGCAGAATTCGAGCGATCCAATAACATATCACCTAATAACTGTACCGTATTTTATTAAAGAAACAGGGTATGATAAAGGCTTAGTGTTATGTAAAAATATAACGTTAATATTATATACTCAATACTAATCAAGCAAACGCTATAGAATATGTACAAACCTTCAAACTCTATTTCAGTGGCATTAAAGACACCTAGTGCCTCAGCATTTATTTATATGTAAGAATTAAGTGATAGTTAAAATTCGGCTGGCATCTAAGTATTCCATTAGAGGTATAAAGTCTATCTATAGTCAATTTTGTTATCTTGGATTAAAATACAAAATAACATTGATTTGATTTTAATCTAACAATAATTAAATTGATCGTAAAAGATGGCAAAAAAAATGGTAAGTATAAAATATCCTCAAGTTTATTACAATAACAAATAGATAAAAAATTGTGATCAAATGCAAGCATTTAAAATGGGCAACCAATGTTCTTTGATTAACTAGATGATAAAATTGAACCAAAGAAAAAACACGATGAAAGTAAAAATGAATATAAGACTTAAAAGAATCAATGACGGTGCATTATCAGAAGAGATATTTATACCTTGATAGCGTGTCGTCTAGTGAAATAACTGGTAGATTCAAGCAGCTGAGAGTTGTACTCTTGGAAGAACTGACAGCCAGAGAGTAAAACGTTTAAGGTGATATATTAAAATAGGAGAATGATCCGTTTACAAATATTTTTTACAAATTACACTAACTATAACTAGTCATACACTCTTGATTAAAATATGATCGGTCAGACATAGTGTAGTTTATAAGAGTTTGTAAACAAAAAGTGTGTAAATATAACTTTCCCCATTAAAATATTGATAAAACATAAAGCTTTCGTAATTTTGAACGAAAACAACCAAACTACTCGTGCTTCAATAATTTGCAAACTATGAAAAAAAGCAGTGACTTCAGTTATCTAATCCATATTGACTCAAATGTGAATCAATTTATGGCCCAAATCAGCCTTACAATTAGTCATATTGACATCAACTATAAGCTGCAAAACCTTATATTCCACCCAGGAAGCCACGAACTCATGACATGTGAACTCCTAATAAAACCGAAATTGACTGATTTAAATTTTTAATAACACGTTGGAAGCTACAACAATGGAAGGGGAAAATTATATCCCCCTTCTGTAGCCTTGATTGCTTTTACATTCTCTAATTTGCAGACACTAAATCTGTGGACCTGCGGTGCATGACATAATGATATACTACGTAGATAGACTTTGTATGGCGCACTTACCCAGTCATAATTTTTAGAAAGAAAGTCAGCGACTGTAGATTTATGCCTTGTTAATAGCTCCTGTGTACATCAATCAGGGGAATGGATCAGCTTTCATGTCAATAAATTTGCTACAGGAACAAAATAGTGGCATCCAAAACTCTATATTAGCAACAAATGATATATCAACACTTCGGTAATCGGATTTTCCTGTCTCGAGCACAGATGAAATAGCAGATCATGTTTCTTGTCAATTTTAGTTGTCCGAACTTACCTATAAAAAATAATTCTCATAACACACGGTCCCAAATATAGAGTTTTTCACATGGATACATCGCAAGTCAATAAAAGCCTGGATAGTTCAAGTCAATATTGTTTGGAGTTTGGACGTCATTGAGAACGATGGACAAATAGAAGATGCAAAAACAACAAAAATATCTTGTCATGTCCTTCATAACATATTTATACAGTTTGTTCTAGCATCCGTTATAGAACAAAAAAAGTCCAGAAAAAACATATTTGCAACGAATTATACATGGGAAATATAAGAATCATGTTGCAGGAATGACATTGCAACAAGGATTCCTGCAACAAGGATCCGGCAACGTATCTTGAGGATACGGCTCCATATCCTGATTTTGGTTTGACTTTTTTTTTAAAGCGTGGGACCCACACTTAATTTGTGTGTGCAGGAAAATGGTCTTGTCATGTGACATGAGAAAAAGCGAACTCATTATATATAGCTTGTTTTGGACCTTTCTCGCAAGTAAAAGAATATATAAACAGCTGTGAGAAGTTGCAAAGATTTGTGAACGGAAGTTTGAAGATATAGTGTCATAAGCTTACTCAACTTTAAAAGTAGCACCCGCATCTGATGCTTTTTCAAAATTTGGTGCTTGAATATAGTCGAAAAACTTCTTCATGTACTCTGATTCCAAGACATGCCTGAGAAGCATAAATAAGCTTGTCAGAATTAATTAGAAGAGGAAAAAGAAAAGGGAATCGGATACTCAATTTCCAGGAGCAGGATTCGGTCAGCCATATATAATCCTATGCATATTTTTCTTTTTTTTATTATCCGGAAATTAACAAGAATCAAACCTATTGACGTCAACAAAAATTATGATCCTCATTCTAAATACATTACTCCTAGAATCAGGCAGGGGTAGTACTGCTAATATACCAAGAATGTAATGAGAACGTAACATGATATGTAGACCTCAATTGCACAATTAATTAAGAAACAGATTATTCGAGTTGCTTACCTTGCCACGCATTGGTGGCGTATGCACTCTCTTGCAACAGCACCATACGTCAAAGCAATGTCACCGTCTTCTTCATAACTAATAAAATCAACTTAACCATAAGTATGGAAATTAACAAACAACATTTCAAATTTCAACGTTCATCTCAAAAAGCTTACCCATGTATCATAATATCCACAAGATCTAAATTATTCTCCAGGTACTGAGAAGCAATTATTTTTGAATTAACTCGCTGCCTTTGCAAGTTTGCATTCACATGAGTTGCATCTTGACGGGCCTACATAGGAATGCATAGATACGAATTCTTATAAAAACAAGCAGCAGATCATAATTAGAGAAAACCATGTAACGAATAATAGATGAGTCCCAAAAAATAATAAAAAAATGCATGCTATATATATATGTATGTATGTGCAAGGGGCTCTAGGCCTTTAATCCAAGGATTGGTAATAAAAATTCATGTTTACCCCAAGTTTCAGATTTGGAAGAGAGATGATAAGAAGGCGAAATGTGTCCTCTCTAAAAAACTCCTGAGTCACCTGAGAACATGCATCAGGATTTGGCTCTGATTCACCATTTCCATAAAGAACAGTCCTTATCTCCAGTATGGTTTTGCTTAGGTCTGAAAGCTGCAATACGAAACACAATTGAAATATCAAAAACATCAACATAAATATATAATTTGACATAACAATGTGATGCACTAACTAATATTTCTGCATTTTTTATTTTTAGAAACTTGAAGGTGAATATTCATGCTTTAGGTGTTTTATTTTTGGGCATTTTTGTCTCCTTAATTTCTACTTTAATTTCTGCAGGTGATGTAGCCAGAAAAACAATATTTTTCCAACAAAATCGATCATTTTTCACTCCCTCAAACAGTAGACATTGAAGGAAGGTTAATTACCTTCTCTTCACGCTTATTTTCGCGAATCTCTGTTTTGGTGTCGACAAATATAAGAAGTTCCCGGGCATGGCGCACCAGGTCCACTGGTGTTCGAGGCTTTGGCTTGAAAAGACCTTTCTTCATCTCTTTCGATTACATACAATTAGGGTTTTGCTTTTGCATTTGCATTTGCAGAGAAAGAAAAGAATGGAGACATGAATGAATTGACAGTTATGTTGGTTGTATGAGCGTACAAAATGCGAAACGGTTATTTTGAGAATGAGAAAACCAAGGTGGGTTGTTCACAGATAATAGGAAGGGACGCTGTGTCCAAACCTGACGCGTGCATTCATTCATCCTTAAGAATTTATTTATATTTAGATTAAATACACACCTTATATAATTATGCAATGATTTTTTGCTAAATAATATGGCTCCAGCTTCATGGATAACGGGGAGAATTTTGTTTAAGAAATTTTTTTAAAAAAAATATTTGTTATGTTAACAAATTATTATGAATAGTTATTATAGTATTATCATTTTAAAACAGTTAATGATTTGATTTTTATGTTCTATTTGTATAAAACTTCAAACAAGTATACATTATTAAAGAAGCTTGACTAGTACAAGTATTATCTATTAAAAAATTTTAGTTAATTATTTATGTAACACCTCGTTCTAGAACCGGTTTGTTAACATTGCATTACGATATTAAGCGCAGTTACAATCACGTTGGTTCAATTAAAAATCCGGATAAATTTCATTTTCTTTTTAAAACTTACTTGCTTTTCCTTTTTAACAATGTCGAGTTTAAATAACCAGTTGCATGACCATAACCTTATTACCTTGCAGAATAATCAAAACTAGACTTAACATCATATTATCATTTTGTTCGAGTTCACTACAAAACTCTCTTCACCTTTTATTAAATTGGAATTCTTGTACTTCTATATAGTTATCATCTCACACTATGTTATAGATCTCTTTGTTAGCTATGCGTGGGTTCAAACCGCACCCAATTTAGAGTTCTGTAGCTCAAGTTATGCCAATTTTACTAAATCATGTGTATGCTGAAAACGGGCTGCGCGCTTAAGCGCCCTCCACGACCTAGTTTTTCGCACGGCAGGGCGCTTAAGCACGCTCCAGCGAGCTTAAGCTCCCAAAGGCAGAGGAAAATGGGATTTTTAGGCCACCAATGGCGCTTAAGCGCGCTCCAGGGAGCTAAAGCGCCCATCGGCAGAAAGTTTTTGGCCTTCACAGGTGCATCAGGGCGCTTAAGCCCCCTGAGCGAGTTTAAGCCTCCATTTTCAGGCTTAACCCCCCCCCCCCCCCACTGGGCAATTTGACCTCCTTTAGTATTTTGTCCATAACTTTAGTTATACTACTCTTATTTGCACAATTTTGGTCTCATTGAAAAGCTAAGAAGAAGATCTACAACTTCTATTAAGACACAAGGGTCCAAATCTATCATACAAATCAACAGAATAAACATACTACATATTCATCAATCCATCAAGGTCTCAATTACATCGTTGTTCTTACAAATCTCATATACATGCCAAGGGACTTAGCTACAAAAGGAACATGATCAAAGTTATTTATCCAATACCACAAGGCATTCCCCAACACAATGATCATGCACTAAGTCCCTCAAGATGCATAATGTGACCTCAAATATACATATACATGTGGCAATGTGGTTGACATATACATCTTCTATCCTACATGAGATGCAATCCAAAATGAGAGGCTATCAACATATGACCATCTAATCCAAATACGGCCACTTGTCACTAGAGGCTCTTGCAGCATCTGCACCTGAAAGGGGGTCCCCACAACACGGGGTGAGATATACGAATATATCACAGTAAACCAGGGGTCCTTGGAAAATCTCTCCACCCCATCGTTCAATCACAGTATAATAGCAATAACAATAAATAATGCAATAAATACATATCCATGCAGTGTGTAACAAACATCTCCAGGAGAAATCCCTCGAGCTCTTGTTGTCCTAAGGATACTCAGATGCAAATAGTCTTACTGGCCAACTAAACTACCAAGTATGAATTATGCATCGTCATGCAACATACAAAACATAGGGAAACACCATCCTATGCCACACCAAAAGCATACATATACGTATAACAAAGCATTAAACTATTTCATTGCATTTATATACACTATAAACAACCACTACCCATTCAAGGCTTGGTGGAACAATAAAGGGATTTACACCCAAGGTCCGAAGGCTTACCTCCAAGCTCCAGTCCAACCTTTGCTCACCAACACGTTTTACAACCAGTCAACTTCAAATTCAAGCTATAACTTGTAAAATACACGCCTACACCAAGGTGTTACAAAATCAATCATACAAGCAAATGAATATTTGTATATCCATCAACATAACAACAACTTTACACCATCAATTAGCATGAGCTTACCTATTCCAATGAGCTAACCAAGCTCCATAGCTTCTCCCAATGGTTGGTCACTCAAGGTTGGTTCAATTGCCTCAATCCTAGACATCACATGGACACAATCAATATCCAACCAAACCAAACCATTGATTACTAATGAAAGAAAATCCACAATGAAGTATATAATCTTGTAATTTTCAAAATATAATCAATTGACTATCTAAGCTCATTTTCACCGATTAAGTGACATTCCGAGCATTTTTCACAACATACACTAAGCTTCAATCCTCCTAGAATATAGTCAATCTACTCACATTATCATTAAAACCCTAAAAAAACACTATTTATCATAACCTAACTCATGAAAACGAGATTCAAGGAGTGGAAACTCACCACAAAAGGTTGCACAACACAACCAAGGAGTGTGAATCCCCTAAGCTCTCCTTGAAGGAAATGTCTTCAAACACTTCCAAAAGCTATGTGGGTCAAATTTTGGGAGGAAGAGATCTCCCACCACAATGCTTCCCACACAAAACCAAGCTAGGGTTATAGAAGAGGAGAAGATTTGGAGTGGTTTAGGCTTTGGAATCAGTCAAAATGGTTGAGGATTGAAGGATCTATGGCTTTCCCTCTCTTCCTTTCTCTTTTGCTCTTCACTCTCTCTCTTTGTCTTTTTCTCCTGGTGGCTCGATGGGTTGGGAAGAAGAAATGGGGTCCTTTAGTTGCTTTGGTCACTTAACTTATGTTAAGTGACTTTAAGGGGTATTAGGCTAGGGCTATTATAATTTAATATAAGGATAACTTAAAGTTTAGTTATTCATCTTTAAACCAATCTTGAAATCAATTTTTTTTTCTTCTAAAAATAACATGGTGTTTTCCTTATCCAATTTGAGAATCATTGAGTAGAATTTTTTCTTCTTCTTTGAGCATTTCCAAACTTTTTTTTGGATATTATAATAAGGCTACTTTTTTGTCCTGTTATTACAAACAAAAAATCTTCTTCTGTCTCCAACTATAACTTTATATTTCAAAAAATATATATATTTATGATATAAAAATTATTTTTTCTCTTTTTTTATGTCAGCCGACAACTTGTAAAGAGAAAAAAGAAATAATTTTATTATTATAATTATATATTTTTTGAAATATATAGTTATAATCGATAGTAAAAGAAGATTTTTTTTCACAGCAAAATAAGAAGTAGACTTCCCTTATACTAATCCCAAGGCCTAACTCATTTGGAATATTGAGATTAACTCTCACATCAATGCTACTCTACTTGATAATAATGATCATGAATAAATTTTTTTCTCATTCACATGAATTTTGTAATGCAATTGAACGAAAGAATCACCTAGAATTTCAACCGTTGATAACATTACATTCTAAATAATTTAATTCAAATTTATCTATCATATGAGTCACAACTAATTATATTAGTAAAATTTCTGTTTAAGAATTTGAAGAATAAAAATAAAATAGAACAAATATGATATGTTTCCATATTTTTTTTAAAAAAAAAAAAAACAATGTTTTTGTGTTGATATTATTGTACTATTTATGATATTGATTTTGTCACTTTGCTCTTGAATAATTAATTTTAGAATTCTGTTAGCACACATTAAATTAATTATTAACGGATTTAATTGTGGACTTAGATAAAAATAAATAAAATCGCGAGGGACACTTTTCCTAAACAAATAGATAACAAGAGTGGGACCGTAAATATTTCTTAGACAAAGTGGGAGTTTAGTTTGGGCATAGGGGATTAGGACTTTTCAGTTGAGTGAGGTATCGGAGTTCGAAAAGCTGTGCAATTCCTACAATCACCTCAGCCTCAGGTACGCTTCCCCTTTCTTCACCTTCGTTATTTACATCTATTCAATCATATAATATCATTCCTTGTTTGTTCCTTTACATTTTGCTTGTTTTACCCGGCACCTTCATCGCCTCAATTAATGGGTTTATGAAAGTTGCGTATGAACTGTTTGATCAAAGTTGCCAATGAATTTTTTTTATCTATATTCATTTTTTTTTTTAAATAAGAAATGGGTTATTGTTATTTTTAATGTCTTAGTTCCTGCCTCTGCTCTTTTGGCTTCGCTCGAATCTGAATTACTTCGACGGCGCAACGATGATGCTGAGGAACCAGAAATTACTCTGTTGGTCAGCCAGATTACATAATAGATTGAACTAGATAGTCTCCGCTTCATCTTGTTCTGTTCTGCAGATTGCACAACTCCCATGTCCATCCATCTGCATTTTATACTACCTTGGTCTCACAGCTATTTTTGCAGACACAACTGCTCCAATTAAAACTTCTTCTTCCCTTTTCGATTTCTTTGAAAATTACTTGTTCTAGATTTTTCTTGGAGAACTACTTGGTCATTATTTTGCAAGTTTTTGGGTTGTCACAACGTGCTCTTGACAGATCTTCTTGGGTTTGAACCACTCCTTATTCCAGTTTTTGGGTTGTTTCCAACTGCTTTTTGAATAGATAGTTGGATCCTGGGCCAAGATTTGCATTACCTATCTATTATTGTTTGGTATGAATATGCTTACCGACCTGTTATTCGAGTGAATTGTAAAACTTTATCTTATATTCTAATATTTTAAAGAAAGATAGAGAAAACGTTTACTTTTTAAACTATTGCAAAACCTTGTAACTTTATCAGAAAGGCAATCATATAATGCACAAAAGGGAAAAGTGATAATATTTTAAGACACAAGTGGTTGTACCTTGTATTAAGTCCAAATTTCTCCTTGAAAGGTATTAGTTATATGCAAAGTTTACTTAAAAGAGAAGGTACAACTTGGTAAAGGAAAATAAGAAATCCTCCAAACACCATTGGCATATGTGGTAAGGAACTTGTGTCCCTTAACCAGAAGTCTCGTGTTCGAGCCTGGGAATAGAAAAAATGGTCTTAGGAGAGCCGCCCCCTCTATAGGGTCTGACAATGTTCGAACCGGACTAATTCGAAGTATAAACCGGTCGAGGAGACTCAAAATAAAAAGTCAAGGAGAACATAGAATGCAGCATGCCCAATCTCTCTGCTTATCAGAGATAGCAATTCCCTTGAATCAGTCATGTTTAGAACACTAATGAGAAGCCAAAAACGTAACTCGACACATGACAATTTAGGGGCAAAGAAACTTCGTTTAAGCTGCAAGCAACCACACACAACATAGGACTGCATAAACTGCACAGTGCACGCTGCTGCAAAATTTAGTGTCTTCATGTTTTTACCAAAGCCTTTTATAACCAACCATAAAAATACTACTACAAATCAGGGCATGCCCAGTGCTCCCCAGTAACCTTGAAAAGATTATTCCAAGAGAAAGTAGATACCTTACAAAGCAAAAATAAGTGGGCTTCTTTTTCTCAACTAGATCTGGACATAGCAGTATAACACACATGTTGGGAGAAAAAAACTTGTGAGGATGAGGTCTACAAATCTTGTTAAGTATTGCTGTCCAAACAAAAGACTTGACTTTAGAGGAAGCTTTGAAGTTTGAACTACCAAATGTGATAAGGCATTGAAAGATGAGTTTTCAATATGCTATGTGGTAATCCAATGTAATATTTGGTTTATTAATGATAGCTGGATATAATCCTGTCTACATGTATGGTTTTCTGTTGTTTCACCTCCTCAACCTGCTAAATTAGCTTGAACCAAAGCATTTTGTCTTACTTGGTATCAAGATTTTATATAGAAAATTTGAAAGAGAAACTCTGCATAGCTCATAGTCTTGAGTAATTTTGCATCATATAACCAGCGGAGGAATGTTGAAAGGGGGAAAGTTTTAATTAGCTAATATTTTGAAATTTATATTCGTTAGATAGTCAAAACATGAAATGAACTTATATTTCGTAGATAAATTGAGATGCTTGGCTTCTTGTTTGATATATAGTTTACCAATTTGACAGTTGACAATATTTTTATTTTTTGAGATAGTTGATATTTTCTTGAGTTATGTGTGACATGCCAAAAATGTGACACAAGAAAGTGAATTTTTTTAAATATATACTTATTTTAACAAAGATTATATTGCAAACAGATATGGTTATCCCACCTCCAGTCAGGCCTCCCCGGATTACAAAATTTCTCAAACCTTATGTTCTGAGGATGCATTTTACCAATAAGTATGTGAGTGCCCAGGTGATCCACACCCCAACTGCTACTGTAGCCTCTTCTGCAAGCTCACAGGAGAAAGCCTTGAGATCAAGCTTGGAAACTAGTCGTGATGTGGCTGCGGCTGCAAAGATTGGGAAGATACTAGCTGAACGCCTTTTGCTTAAGGACATTCCTGCTGTTTCTGTTCACTTGAAGAGGGAACAGAAGTATCATGGTAAAGTTAAAGCGGTTATTGATTCTCTCAGGGAAGCTGGTGTAACGCTGCTTTGAGTTATTATTGTGGGTTTAGTTGTACTTGAGAGAGATCATCCAGCTTGTTGGACCTTGTTTTCTGGAACCAAAAAGGATAGAAGGTTTTGTATTATTTCAGTAGAAAATAAGAAAATTTAACTGAGGTGCTCACTTTTATTTTTAAATTATCATCATAGCAGCAATTTCATTTGGGTTCTCTCTCTCTCTCTCTCTCTCTCTCTCTCTCTTTTTTGTAATTTTTCTTTTTAATTTTCAATTTCAATTTTTATTTATTTTTAATCTCTTTTTTATTTATTTATTTTTTAATTTACCTTCCTTTCCCTCCTTTTTTTTTCTTTTCATTTGGATTCATTGATTGCCCACTCTAATTAATTTGGGATAAAAGTGATATTCATGTTAATGTCGATGATGTTGATCATAGCAGCAATTTGAACATATTTCACTATTATTTAACAACGTTAACTAGAAATAAGATTATTGATGTTGGTTGCTTATTCCAAACCTTTTGCCAAGGAACATAAAATTGCTTAAAGGGATTGTTAAAACTTAAAACTTGAAAGGTATAGAAAATATTACATCTCGTGCCCAAAACGGGCATTGCGAAGGGTTTCTGCGTGAATGATTCAAGTAATCGACACTGAATTCGATCTCTCTTTTCTTTACTTTAATAAAAAGGTTTTTTTTTTATAAAAAAAATATCTTCACAAAATAACTTTTGTGGTGACTGCTCAAATTTTTTCATTTTCAATTTTCAACATAATATAATGCAATTCAAATAAGTAGTAGTTTCTTTGCCACAATACTTATTTATTTGGCTATACAACAGTACAACTACTAATATATATAATAGACCTCTAAGTAATGTATCAAAACAAATAAATGATGATGAAATTTTATTAAATTGAGGAAAGAAATTGAAACTGTTATATCGTGTTTAAATATACAATAGTAACACTGTTTTAGCTACTCAATGAATAATAAACACAGTTAATAGTTCTTGAGTTAATAATTCATTTATCATTGTAATTCTTTACTAACAAACCTCACCAACAAATAAATTATTCTTATCAACTGTCTTTTTCATCCCTAAAGAAATTTTCTTCCAATATTCCTTTTGTCTGTATCAATAATATATCCTAAATTAATTTTATAATATTGATTTTTCAATTAATCATATCAATCTTGACCAAATTGGTTTTTCAATCAATCTAATATCAATATTTTCAAATTTAAGAGATGATGAATATCAAATATTAATATTTTTTAATTAATAGAGAACCAATATTCCCTAATTATATTATTAAAATCTTAATTTATTATATTATTTCCTTTTTAAATTAAAAGTAAAAAAATTTCTTACTGAAGGCAAACCTAGTGTTCTTCTCCTTTCGATTTTCTACAGACATATATAAATATAGATATATAGATGTAGATTTTTTTTTATCAATATAGATATCGATATAGATGTTATTACTCAGTTATTACAATTAATTTTAAGAAGATAATTATTTCATGTTGTATGAGATAATTATCTCATGTTGTATCAGATAATTATCTCATGCAACAGAAATAAAGTAGTGGGATTCACTATTTTTTTTAAATGGTGGTCCTCACAATCTTGTTTCTGTTGCATCAGATAATTATCTCATGCAACATAAGATAAATAAATCCCTTAATTTTATTACTACAACGAATCGATTTAAATTCTTAAACTAACCTTTTTTCAACTTGAAGGATGAAATTATTTTGATACAACTTTGTTGGTTAAGAGGATGCTCCTATTTTGGTGTGCCCTTTCTCTGTCGAAATGAATCACTCTTTCAACGTATTTCGGATTTCTTTCCAAAAAGGAATGTCACAAACAAAAATCCTTAATTTATGTCCTGTAAGCTTATTTTAGCAAAGGATATATATAATCTACTTCTGAATCAATGATAATAAATGAATTTCCGTTAATAGACCATGTTCTCAACCCAACAGCTGCTTGGACAATATTACCTTTGATAGAAAATTGATTACGTTTTTAATTGTTTTGAAGCTTCAAAACTCCACTATAAGTACTACTTTACCATAATTTGAAAACATCATTCAAGCGCAAGAAGACAAAGTTCAATAGTAATCCGACATGGATATGAAGTTGAGTATTACAGCAATTGTTTTATTCTTATTGCTGGCTACGTTTGATACAGCTCAATCTACAGTCATTGATATAAAACAATTTGGTGGAGCTCCAAATGCAGATATCACACAGGTATGATCATGTTGAATTCACACACACAAAAAAAAAAAAAAGATGATTGAACACACAATTTTTAACGAGTTAAAGGGGGGTTGTTTTTAAGGCCTAAGGGTCGCTCATAGGTTCAAGATTCATATTTAAGTTGTCATTGAAGCATAACTTGATTGCTACATCGATCTTCATCATCATGATTATGGTTTTGTAATTGATTTGTATTTTATATGTTATCTCAAGGCTTTCGTAAAAGCTTGGAATGCAGCATGTGCATCAACAACTCCAAGCAAAATTGTGATTCCTGGTGGGACATATAAGATGAATGCAATAGATGTCAAAGGTCCATGCAAGGCTCCCATTGAAGTTCAGCTTGATGGCATAATCCAAGCACCAGCAAACCCAAATGCACTCAATGATGCTTATCAATGGGTTAAATTTGGATATGTTGATTATTTAACCTTATCAGGAAGAGGTACTTTTGATGGTCAAGGAGCAACTGCTTGGAGAGAAAATGATTGTGGATTAAACAAGAATTGCAAGAGGCGTTCAATGGTAAATAATATATGACCATTTCAATTGTCAAATAACTAATACCTATGCCAAACATGTTACTAACATAGGTTTCTTGTGAAATATACAAATGTCAACAGAATTTTGGTTTTAATTTCGTAAAACATGGTCTTGTTCGAGACATAACTTCAAAGGACAGCAAAAACTTTAATGTTAATGTTTTGGGGTGCCAAAATTTCACATTTGATGGCTTCATCATCAGTGCTCCAGGAAACAGCATCAATACTGATGGGATCCACGTTGGAAAATCAACTGATATAAAAATTATTAACACAAAAATTGCTACAGGAGATGACTGTGTCTCAATTGGAGATGGAACCAAAAATTTACTTGTCCAGAATACGATTTGTGGACCTGGCCATGGCTTTAGTGTTGGAAGCCTTGGAAAGTACACAAATGAAGAGCCTGTAGAACATTTGGTAATCAAGAATTGCACTTTGAAAGGTACTGACAATGGTGTGAGGATCAAGACTTGGCCTAGTGCTCCAGGAACTTCTCCTGTTACTGATATGCATTTTGAAGATATTATCATGGATAATGTCCTGAACCCTGTAATTATAGACCAAGAGTACTGTCCTTGGAACCAGTGCTCAAAACAGGTAGTTATTCAGTAGCTACTCTAAAATTTGATTATATCTGCATTCATATTATGCTGTGAGGTTTCTTATTGAATTATTTTTTCTATTTTGTGCTTGCTTGCAATGGCGTAGGTTCCATCAAAGATAAAGATAAGCAAGGTTACCTTCAAGAACATTAGGGGCACTTCAAGAAATAAGGAAGGGGTGACTCTTATATGCAGCAGGAGTGTACCATGTGAGGCTGTGGAACTAAGTGATATTAATCTTACATTCAATGGAGCTCCAGCAACTGCCAAGTGTCTTAATGTGAAGCCCATAATTACAGGAAAGGCTCCTCGTTGCGTAGCTTAGTCTCTTTGGTTGGCAATATGTTATGCTTCTTCAGATTTTTCTTTCTTTTTTTTGGTGCTATTGTTAAACTCGACCGATGATTGATCTAGTGGAGGCTGGGTTATTGATTTAACCAGTAGGTCACTGGTTGAACCACGTGATTTGACAAATATATGTAAATTTGTAATTTATATTAAGAAAATTATAAATATATTCAAATACCTATAATAAAAATATACCAGTTCCAAATATTCTAATATAAAAAATAATAAATCACATGTGTAATGAGTATACTCACGTCTATTTCGTAACATGAATGTTGCATCTATAGTTAAAAACTTAATATATACTTTTTCGTAACATGAATGTTGCATCTATAGTTAAAAACTTAATAATATATATATATATATATATATATATATATATATATATTTTGAAATGTTTTAAAACCATATTATTTTACCGAATTAAAAATTTAGATAAAAATTTCACAGTATAAGTTGTTATTATAAAATCAAATTCAAGAAAATAATGTTTACTGTGTGGGGTCGGCAAAAAAATTGATATTTATTATTTTAATACAAAATTTTGAATATATAATCATTATGAACCAAATGACATATCTATTGCACTAATTTTTGTTCAATTTAGGCAAAATTAGTCTCACCCAATTTGAGCAAAACACCTGGGGGAGTCTCGCCTAATTTAAGCGAAACTCAGCAAATATATATACCCCATCTTTATTTATAAAAACAATGATTGTATGATACCCTGGATTATTCATCTTTGTTGGAATAGGATGGACCGACTCGTAACAAAGCAATAACTACATTTAACAAAAAGTCCAATGCGTTGTCCAAAAAAAGGAAAAAAACTAAATACGAAAAAGCATACGTTATACTAATCCACACATGTAATATTTCTCAGCAATACTAAAATTTATTTATAACCCAAGTATTTAAAAACTAAAGAAAACAACATGTAAAATGAAAATAGTTTCACGCTTAAAAGTAAGGGGTATCTCAAGATTTTTGTAGTTTTTATTTTAAAAGTATTAAAAAATGGGCAATAAACTAAGAATTGATAAAGTATTATTATTGAGATTCTAGCAATCGAGTTTAGTGATTGATATATTATAAGAAAACCCAGTGTCATGTATTTCTAAGGTTATGACAAAAAAAATAGGCAAGTTATTATTTATTATATGACTCGAACCAAAATAGATTAAAAATAATGAAAGAAAACAAACATGACCAGATCCTGAAATTAAAATGTTATAATAGGAGCTTCACGACATTGTTGTTTGCGTAATTAATTCAGGTTGGTCAAATATGTCGTAAATGGTTTCTTAATTTTTCTGGTATGATGCTGGCTATATATAAAGTTGTGTTCTTTACTTACAAAAAAAAAAAAAATTGTGTTCTTAATTTCCATACGCTAACTCCACCCAAATTTAATAGTTAGGACGATATATATCTTTCTTAAAATATTCTTTTGATAGAGTGTTTAATATTTAAACAAAAATATTAAATAAAAATATATTTAAAATGTAAAGGATATTTATTTAATGGCCGGGTTGCTTCATTTTTGTCACTAGCATTATTCTATATTGAAAAAATTGTTAGTCATATTTGCCTTTTGCTCTTTGAAAATTATTCAAGTTCTCTGATATTGTTTTTAAAGAAAAATAATTCTATTTATTTTGTGCTTATAAAGAATTTTTGGGAAAAAGTATTTAATATTTTTTTATCTTAAAAACATAAAAATATAACATATTTTATGATATATGTATAATGAATAATATGCTCGAAAATTAATAAAACTCAATATAACACATTTCTTGCTTAAATTTATGTATATAGAGCCATCATTTTTGTTGAACATGAATGAGACCATTTTCTTTATAAAATTGTCTTTTTTTTCTATTGTTTTTCTTTTAAGGAGAATGGTGAGTAGGACATTATTAAAATGTAAGTTGTCGAAGAAAGGTATAAATTTCCTCTCTTTATTATTCATCAACTTTGTCATTTTTGGGCTTTTTTGAGAGCAGGTTCGAATTGCAACCCATTTTAAGAGCATTGTCATATTTGAACATGAAAGAATGTAGAAGAATAATTAAAGTTCATTATTGCTGAGAAATATTATAGTGTGGATTAGTATAACGCATGTTTTTTCGTATTTAATTTTTTTCTTCTTTTGGACAATGCATTCGACCTTTTATTAGATGTAGTTATTGCTTTGTTATGAGTCGGTCCATTCTATTCCAACAAAGACGAATAATCTAGGGTGTCATACGGTCATTACTTTTATTTATAAAGATGGGGTATATATACATGCTAAGTTTCTCCTAAATTAGGCTAGACCCCTGAGTGTTTCACCCAAATTGGACTAGACTATAGCTAGTTTTGTCTAAATTAGGTGAAACTGAGTATAATAGATCCGTAATTTGGTTCAAAATGACTATATTTTCATAATTGTTTATTAAAATAATAGTATATCATTTTTTTTTTCCTTGTGGGATCTGCAAGAAAATTGCTGTGACTAAAGTTAGATTTGGCCCAATGAGTTGATAAAGGATTGAACCGTCCCAACAGTTCCAAAACCCTAATATTCACATTTTACATTTCCTTCTCTCCGTTCAACAAAAAACAATAGTAGCCTTCCTCTCTCAGTTCATAAAAAAAAAAAAAAAAAAAAACAGTAGTCGTCGACTGATACGTGGAAGTTTGTTGATTTTTCGCTGGTTTTAGCTCCGGATTAGTCCTCTGTTATCTCTTTTCTTTTAATTTTATGGTTTGTTTTCTCGTTGTCTCTTTTCTGATTTTTTTGTTTCTCAAGTGGTGTTTGGTTGGAAGATTTTTGTAGGATGCATGGGGAAGTTAGGGTGGACATTCAATAATACCATGTTTGGTAGCACTTAAAAAAAAATGCTGGGGAATTTTTTTGTGAGTAATCTTAAACCAAATTCTGGTACACGGATTTTTTCTGGATTCCCGGAAAACTGAAATTTTAAAATTTTAAAATTTTCAGATATTATCGTAAACTGAATGTAAAAATCATATTTTTAAAAATTGAGATTTCCGGACAAATAAAAATTTCTCCTGTACCAAACGCCCCCGTAAAATTTGATGGTATTGTGATTTTGTAGGGTAAATGAAAAAGTTGATGCTAAAATTGTGTCAATATTCCGGATAAAGTTTTGATCTACCAAACAACTTTTTTTAACTTTTCTATCAAACTCATTTTTCTACCACTTCCCTAGTAATTATATTTTCCGAGTATTCAAAAAATTTATCCCCAACCAAACACATGTGCCCATATTCTGTATATAAAAAAATTACAATAGCCGCCACTAGTTCTTCTTCCCCTTCCTCTTTGAAGATTGATTGGGACTTTCTGAGTGATGGAATAATGGAGCTTTTTGAATCTTCCAAAGACAACCTAGTCGCTGAAATGCGGTACGCCGAAATCTCCACCTTCTTCCTCAAATCTCGTGTAATATCAAGAGTGTTTCTTTGAATTGGTGGGTCACTGGTTTAAGCAAAACTCGGTTGGATCGAACCGAGTCAAACCGGTTCATCTGAAAGTCCAATCTTAATAAGGTACCCACGACCGGTTTGCGGGTTTCCGGATTGACCTAGTCTGTTACAACACAGTTACAAGGACATCCCGTAGACAGTTTCCGGATTGACCTTCTCGTTGCACTTACAAAGCCATCCCAGTAAAGTGAGGATGAGGACTATTCTTAGTCCGTAGTGAACAAACAACTATATATGGTTATTGCTTTTGTGATACGAATGTTTGCATAAGATTCAAATTGTGAATCACGTGATTTCTATAATCATATATTAAATAATACTATATTACTTGTACAAAATAATAACAAAGTATTTATATAAATCAACGTGATTTTTGTTAATGTACTTAAAAAGAAATATACTAGGCAATCATATCAAATGTCGCTTATGTAGGTTCCAGTGAACCAAAATGTGCTGTCTAGGAAGTATGTTCAGCCAATCCAATATTTTGCATGTTGGGGTGATCTTAAAAAATTCCTTTATACAGTAAAAATAAAATAAAATCAAATAGAGTGAAAATTGGAGTTTACAATTCATCTTACCCTGCATGTACATAACAAACAAGGCATATGAGAAGCTCAAAAAAGAACAAATTCTTTCTTGAAGAAAACAAACAACACTAGACAAGTATAATTTATCTTCAAAATCCAATTTCAGAGTCTTGCCAAACCAAATTTCATTATTTTGAGACTAATACATTTTCAGGATAGAATGATGAAATAATGTCAAACCTTTGTAGCAATTTTCTCTGGGTTTGTTTGGTAACCTGTATATGCCCAAGCATCTTTCCTGAAACAATAACAATAATAACAATAAGCAAAAAAGTCACTGAAATTTAGACTGTTTGGTACTAATATCCTCTTATGAATTTTAAAACTCAAGAAAGAAAGAAGCATATGAGCAAAGGAGAAGATTTTCTCATCTATATCTTTAAAAAACAAAAAACCACATCAAGTGAATACAGCTTGTTGTTCTTTCTGAATATCCAACCAAAAAGGAAAGTTTTCAAGAGCTATACTAGAAATTTTTCTAGAAAAATTATAAAAAAAATCTTCAATTAATACGCAATTTAGTGGAAAGAGCAATACTAGATAAAGTTATAGGAAACACCAAAAATTCCAAAACTTGGGACTAGTGGAGAGAAAATGGTTAACAAGAACCAATAAAGTGTCATTAACAGTCATTAATACATTAATTAGGAAAATGAAAAGAAGAAATTCTAATCGCTTGAAATCCAAAATAAGTAAGAGCAAACACTTGCAAAGGGAAAACACGTACGAGTAAAAGTTCAATGTTTCACTTGCAGTGGTCACTCGTTTAAAATTTAAGTACAGGTGATTTAGAAATCATACATAATCTCATCTCCTTCACAAGACTACCATTGTTCGCTGTTGTGGTTGGTTGCAACAATAGCGTCGTGAATGACATGTGCAGAATTTGTTAGTATAAGAAAACAATGCCAATTAGTCAAATCAAGATGCAAAGCGCAAAATTTAGCGGGTGAAATCAAAAGGGAAAAAGAAGTATCGTTTAAAAGGATACAAGTTGTGTCCTTTTAGATGATTTACATAAAGTATGACCGGTTATATTTTATGTAAATATGAAAAGTTACTTTTTCTTCTCTCTCCTCAGTCACATCGCTGAAGTCTAAAGTGAAAAAAGAGAGTAACTTTTCAGAATTACACAGAGTATGACCGATCATACTCTGTGTAAGTCACTAAAAAGACACAACTTGTGTCCTTTTAAATGACACACACTAAACCCAAATCAAAATCACAAAAAGTTAAGATTCGATAAAAAAAATATATATAATAATAATAATGAGTAGAAAAGCAAAAGGCTAAAAGTAGAAGATCCAGATCTAGAAGAGTGAAGGTAGAAAGAACAAAATTAATAATTGGATTTGGAACCCAATCGAAACCCTAAATAAGCCATAATCACATAAGGCACAAGGTAGATAAAAATGAGAGATCTTATGTAAAAACTGAACATGTTCGGTTTTTACATAAGATCTGGAATAAAAAATCGTATAAAGTAAAATTAAAACGTACAAAAATTATAAAAATGAAAAAGCGCTTACAATATTAATAAAAAATGTTTTGAGGAAGAAAAAAAAAGTGTAAAAACATATACATAAATCGAGATTTTAATTACTATGATAAGAAGAATAAATAAGACGAACCTGTGTGAGTTGGAGCGATTCAAGGGAGGAGAGACAGAGTGAATTCATAAAAATAAGAAAGGAGAGTAGGAGAAAAGAGAAGCAGAATGAGTTGAAAGATTTTAACATGGTAAATTTTAATATCAAGAATGTGTTTGGTATAAGAAAAAAATTTGAATTCCCGAGAAATTGACATTGATAATTTGTTTTATCCATATTTGGTATATGGATTGTTAAAATTTTTACAGAAAAATCAGATTTCCAATAAAAAAAAAGTTTGAAGTTTTTTGAAACAAAATGCTATCCAAAAATACTATTATGATACCCATAACATGAGAAAATTTCATACAACTTTTTTTGTAACATTTCCATTAATATTTTGATCTACCAGATAGTTTTTTGCAATGTTATTAAAACCGGCTCGGTCAATGACCTGGTCGAGGTACTAGGTCACTGGTTGAACCAGTGGTTCACTGGTTCAACCAGTTGGTCATGTCCCGGAGATTATATATAAGTCTATAATTTATATTAAAAAATTATAAATATACTCAAATATCTGAAAAAAATAATATAAATTCTAAATATTTTAATATAAAAAATAATAAATTATACATTATTGTCCAATAAAGGATCAAACAAACACATAATGCTTGTAATTTTGGTGTTTCAGGTTCGGTAAACGACATCTCTAATTATCAAATCAAAATTCTATTCATAGTGCATAATTGAGATAATATTAAGATTATAGGTACATAACTTATGTAAGTTAATAAGTAACAGATCACTCAAATATGTCAATTACGATTTTTTATTTTGGAAAACTTTTTTTTTTGAAAACCCGGGCCGGGTCAGCAGTTAACCGGCCGGGTCATCGATTTTTCACAAAAATCGGCCGAATCGTACCGGGTGTCCGGTCCGGTTTTGACAACAATGGTTTTTTGATAACATTTTCGAGAAATATATTTTTCCAGCATATTTCTAGGAATCTTGATTCTCATATATAAGAAAATTTCTACTCTAACAAACGCGTTAAGGAAAAAGGTAGCAGAGAAAATTTTATAATTTGAAAAAATTTCGGGATTGTAGTAAATTTTCATTTTTTATTCGGCTTTGCGTCATTAAAAATAAATAAGAATAAATTAATGTGGTTAAACAGCGAATTTGTTGTAGTGTATTGTGGTTCACTGGTGTGCCCTTTGGTCGAAACGATAAGTCTTTCAATGTATTTCTGATTTCCTTCCAAAAATGAAATGTCACAAACTAAAATCCTTAATTTATGTCCTTTAATCTTATTTTAGCAAACAACTTTCCATTTATAGACTAAGTTCTCAACCCAACAACTGCATGGACAATATTACCTTTGAGGTTTGTTTACGTTGTTGATGGTTTTCAAGCTTCCCAACTCCACTATAAGTACGACTCCACCATAATTTGAAAACATCATTCATATCATTGGAAGTACAAGAAGACAAAGTTCAATAGTTAATCAACATGGATACGAAGTTGAGTGTTACAGCAATTGTTTTATTCTTATTGCTGGCTACGTTTGATACAGCTCAATCTACAGTCATTGATATAAAACAATTTGGTGGAGCTCCAAATGCAGATATCACACAGGTATGATCATGTTGAATTCACAAAAAAAAAAAACAAAAAAAAAAGATGATTAAACACACAATTTTTAACGAGTTAAAGGGGGGTTGTTTTTAAGGCCTAAGGGTCACTCATAGGTTCAAGATTCATATTTAAGTTGTCATTGAAGCATAACTTGATAGCTACATCGATCTTCATCATCATGATTATGGTTTTGTAATTGATTTGTATTTTATATGTTATCTCAAGGCTTTCGTAAAAGCTTGGAATGCAGCATGTGCATCAACAACTCCAAGCAAAATTGTGATTCCTGGTGGGACATATAAGATGAATGCAATAGATGTCAAAGGTCCATGCAAGGCTCCCATTGAAGTTCAGCTTGATGGCATAATCCAAGCACCAGCAAACCCAAATGCACTCAATGATGCTTATCAATGGGTTAAATTTGGATATGTTGATTATTTAACCTTATCAGGAAGAGGTACTTTTGATGGTCAAGGAGCAACTGCTTGGAGACAAAATGATTGTGGATTAAACAAGAATTGCAAGAGGCGTTCAATGGTAAATAATATATGGCCATTTCAATTGTCAAACTAATACCTCTACCAAACATGTTACTAACTTAGGTTTCTTGTGAAATATACAAATGTCAACAGAATTTTGGTTTTAATTTCGTAAAACATGGTCTTGTTCGGGACATAACTTCAAAGGACAGCAAAAACTTTAATGTTAATGTTTTGGGGTGCCAAAATTTCACATTTGATGGCTTCGTCATCAGTGCTCCAGGAAACAGCATCAATACTGATGGAATTCACGTTGGAAGATCAACTGATATAAAAATTATTAACACAAGAATTGCTACAGGAGATGACTGTGTCTCAATTGGAGATGGAACCAAAAATTTACTTGTCCAGAATACGATTTGTGGACCTGGCCATGGCTTTAGTGTTGGAAGCCTTGGAAAGTACACAAATGAAGAGCCTGTAGAACATTTGGTAATCAAGAATTGCACTTTGAAAGGTACTGACAATGGTGTGAGGATTAAGACTTGGCCTAGTGCTCCAGGAACTTCTCCCGTTACTGATATGCATTTTGAAGATATTATCATGGATAATGTCCTGAACCCTGTAATTATAGACCAAGAATACTGTCCTTGGAACCAGTGCTCAAAACAGGTAGTTATTCAGTAGCTACTCTAAAATTTGATTATATCTTCATTCATATTATGCTGTGAGGTTTCTTATTGAATTATTTTTTCTATTTTGTGCTTGCTTGCAATGGCGTAGGTTCCATCAAAGATAAAGATAAGCAAGGTTACCTTCAAGAACATTAGGGGCACTTCAAGAAATAAGGAAGGGGTGACTCTTATATGCAGCAGGAGTGTACCATGTGAGGCTGTGGAACTAAGTGATATTAATCTTACATTCAATGGAGCTCCAGCAACTGCCAAGTGTCTTAATGTGAAGCCCATAATTACAGGAAAGGCTCCTCGTTGCGTAGCTTAGAGTCATTGGTTGACAAAATGTTCTGCTTCATCAGATTTTTCTTTTCTTATTTTCTTTCTTCTTTCTGTACTCCCAAGGTCATCCCCGTGAACAGCTTGTAGTTATTTTCATTTATTTTCTCCTCTCGTCGTTGTACTTACAAAGCCATCCCCGTAAAGTGAGGATGAGGACTATTCTTAGTCCCTAGTGAATAAACAACTATATGTGGTTATTGCTTTTGTGAATTTTAAAACTTGAGCAGAGGAGAAGATATTCTCATCTATATCTTGAAAAAACAAAAAACAACATCAAGTGAATACAGCTTGCTATTCTTTCTGAATATCCAACCAAAAAGAAAAGTTTTCAAGAGCTATACTAGAAAAATTTTCAGAAAAATTATAAAAGAAAATCTTCAATTAATACGCAATTTAGTGGAAAGAGCCATACTAGATAAAGTTATACTGAAACACCAAAAATTCCAGAACTTGGAACTAGTGGAGAGAAAATGGTTCATAAGTAGGGGTTTTAACGGGCTGAGCCGAGCCAAGCTTTGGTCTTAAAAGGCTAAGCCTGTGATTAAATGTGTCGGCCTTACCAAGCATGTTACCTGTTACGAATATAACTAGTGAATTACCCGTGCGATGCCCGGGGGAAAAAGAACAAAATATTTATCGCCAGCCGTGGTTGGTTAATCGCACTGCAAAATTTATACTTAAAAAAACTTGTGTTGTTATCTTATTCTATATTTCAGGTGGAAAAAATTACAGCATTGACATAGAACTTTGCAAATATCAATCATAAACAAAAATCTGCTATCGAGAGTGATCAATATTATGCAAATCAAATATAGTTATCTTCTCGATGAGTTATGTAAAAAATAAATACGTCATAGTAGACTATGTTAAAATGAGGATGGGTAAAAAA
This sequence comes from Gastrolobium bilobum, assembly GCF_033153095.1. Taxonomy (NCBI): domain Eukaryota; kingdom Viridiplantae; phylum Streptophyta; class Magnoliopsida; order Fabales; family Fabaceae; genus Gastrolobium; species Gastrolobium bilobum. The sequence goes on along the minus strand of NW_026897233.1, from coordinate 24,391 downwards.
AGAAAAATGCATATAACTTATTGCTAACTATAACAGCACTAATAAAATCAAGGTAACAAACAGACTAAGCAAATATGGAATTAAAAGATCGGCTTGTACCTATAATAAGAAAACACTATTAATTCAGTGTCATTCTGTAGCAATCATTGGAGGAATGAGTTCAACACATATCAAACATGTGATTTCCTATGTTTATGCATTACCAGGGACATCTTCTTCTACCATCATATTTATGCCTACGATACAAAGTGCAAATACTCATTAAATAAATTACGCTAATATGTTAACACCCAGAAGTAATAATCTAAAAAAAAATGAGTTATTTTTTTTTAGAACCCAAAAAACATTGTCTGAAAGGGATTTGAAAGCAAATTAACCAAATAATAATGTATGAGTCATATTTTTTGCTTACATTGGAACAAATGTGTCTAAACAGCATCAAATCAATACACATGCTAAAAACTTGTAACAATATAAAGAACCCACAATGATAAATTTTTAAAAAACAACAACATACATTTGGGTCCACCAAAGACTTAAAGAATGAGGTCACAATAGCTTCGCTGCTTCAAACACTTGAAACTTAATATCTTGGCTCATTATATGACTCCAAATTATTTTTTTTACGTTGACCTTAAATAACATGGAATTTTCATTAAGAACGTTAAGTTTTCCTGGATAATGTTCCAAATCAGAACCCTACATAAAAAAACTCCTTCAAAATTAAGTATAACTCGTGCGATGCACGGGAAAAAAGAAATTTGTTTGTCTGTCTCGTAAAAGTTAATGTAAATCATAAAAATATATCTCTGCATTTTATTTAAATCAATATTGTTAGCTACCTAACTCCAACTTTTTGTACATATAGAGTTGGCAAATTTTTGAGTTATTATGTTTAATATAAAATAAGAAGAGCAAAATTTTAATTTAATTACAAAAAAATATAGGCGGGTCAGTCCTCCAGTCCGACTCCATTTTGCAACCTCTAATTGTCAGCATTATATACCAGCATGTAATAAATTTTTATATTATCCACACGTAAAAGTTCTTATATTTGCATCTAAGTTTTTATATTTTATCTCAGAGATGGACTTTCGTTTATTGCAATCAGATTTTAAAAAAAAATAAATAATTATTTTTTGCAAGGATTTGCGCCGTTTGTATTTGAAATTTTACAAATTTGTATTTACAAAAATTAAAATCACATTTAAGAATTTAATTATAAAAGAAGAAGGATGAAATTTTAATTTAATTATGAAAATGTTTGGTAGGCCGGCCCTCCGGGCCGAGCCCAGTTTGCCACCTATAACTATTAGCATGTAATAGGTTTTTATATTTATTCACAAAAAAGGCTCTTATTCACAAAAAATAATAAATATTTATTTTTTTGAAAGCATTAGTGTCGTTAATATTTGGAGTTTTATAAATTTGTATTTACAAAAATTGAAATATGAATTAGGAATTTAATTATAAAAAAAGAATAGTGGAATTTTAATTTAATTATAAAAATGTGTTGGCAGGCAGGGCGGGCAGGCCCTCTGGGCCAAGTTTAGTTTACAACCTTTAACCATCAGCATTTTATGTAAATAATTATTTTTTGCAAGGATTTGCGTCGTTTGTATTTGAAATTTTACAAATTTGTATTTGCAAAAATTAAAATCAGATTTAATAATTTAATTACAAAAGAAGAAGGATGAAATTTAATTTAATTATAAAAATGTTTGGTAGGCCGGCCCTCCGGGCCGAACCCAGTTTGCCACATATAACTATTAGCATATAATAAGTTTTTATATTTATTCACAAAAAAGACTCTTATTCACAAAAAATAATAAATAGTCATTTTTTGTAAGGATTTGTGTCGTTAATATTTGAAATTTTATAAATTTGTATTTACATCCTCAGTGAAATATGAATTAGGAATTTAATTATAAAAAAAGAATAGTGAAATTTTAATTTAATTATAAAAATGTGTTGGCAGGCGGGGCGGGCAGACCCTCTGGGCCAAGTCCAGTTTGCAACCTTTAACCATCAGCATTTTATGTAAATAATTATTTTTTCCAAGGATTTGCGTCGTTTGTATTTGAAATTTTACAAATTTGTATTTACAAAAATTAAAATCGGATTTAAGTTGTCTCCCATTAAAAGATGTTAAATTCTTTTTCCACCAATATCAATTTCAAATTTCTAAATTTATCAAAGGAGTGGGATATTAATGCACCTGTCTGCCACTAACTATTGCTGAACTATTTTCTTTGGGTCTTTTGGTTTTTCGATAAATATGAAAAACATTCAAGTTTTTCAAAATGAGGGTTAACAATTCCCATGTAGAAAATAGTGGAAATTTAATACAGTTGTCTCCCACTAAAAGATGTTAAATACTTTTCTCACCTATATCAACTTCAAATTTCGAATTTTAAAAAAGAAATGGGATATTAATGCACATGTCTGCCACTATTTAATGCTGAACTCTTTTCGAATAAACTATTTAGTTTAAATATTTTAAAAAAGAATTAAATATCTATTTTAGAATTTTGAATTAAATAAATTATTTTTCATTCTTTTGTTTTAAAATTCTATATATCGTATGATTGTTTTTCATTCATCTGTTTTAAAATTCTATATCTCGTATAATTATTTCTCATTTTCCATCTTATCATTATGAGCATTGGCAACTCCTATATTTACGAGGATTCCATTCATATATACATTAAAAAATTTCCATTTTTATTCATTGAATTGGCAACTCATTATTAAACACGTAAAAGTGCAAACTTAAAAGTACTTTCTAAAGAATTACAGAAATATCACAATCCCTATATAGTGTAAATATCAGATTCTCATCCAAACCTTAGGCATAAATCCATGTAGAAAGTAATGGTATAATAAATGAGCTGCCACCAATAATTGTCCAAATGTTTTCCCACCACTACAAAGTTTAAAATTCAAAATTCAAATTCAAAATTGAAATTTAAATGAAATTCGAGATTTAAAATAAATATTTCAGAAAATAATGAGTTATTATTAATTTGAAAATTTCAATGTCGAAAGCAGTGGGACATCGAATGAGTTGTCTGCCACCAACAAATGGTTCACTTAAATTTCAATTTATTTTAATTCGTTTTTTAGAGTAAATTATATATTTATTTAATTTAAATTGTTTAGCCTTTATTTTGCAATTTAAGATCCCATTGAATCTGTTGAGCAATTACAATGTGTCATTTCAGTTCAAGAATCAGAAAATCCACTTATAGTGGCAACAACAATTACGTTTTAGGTGGCAATGATAATAAATGAAATTTATAACTATTAATATTGTTTGATTTATGTCTTTACATATTCCATTAAATCTGTACATTAAATTTTCATATATGTTATCTTTACCTACTTAAATGCCATTTAAAATGACGTTTCACTTACCCGTAACTATTAGCATGTAGGTCAACAGATTATACTTCAGCGTAAAACGTAAAAGTCCTTTTTTAAAATGACGTTTCGTGCAGTTTTTATAACTTCGCACAGATTGTAATTATACCCAATTAATCCCTTTTTTTAAAATGTCATTAATCCTTGCTGCGTTGGTATTGTAAAAGTTTGGACACGGGGTATAACAATTTTTTCATTTAAATTTCAAATATTTATGATCCTCCAACCACTACAACATTCACCATCTATTCGAAGTTCACACAATTCACAGTCACCTCCGAGGCTGAGAACCTAGCTAGAAGTTTCAACTTCATCTCTCTTATGAGCATGTCTGCTCCCACTTCAATTCTCAAAGCCTAGCCCTCACCTACACCTTAAAACCCAACCGGCTGTCTTTTCCTTTTAATGACATTTATGCCCTTCCTTTCCTTCAATGGCGTAACCTACGTTAGTTCATCTCTCTCATTCTCGAGATATAAGACATTATGGTCTTAGGAAAGAGAGAGAAGAAATCAATGTTAATTTTAATCATTTGAGAATTTAAATTTTATATCTAGTATAAAAGCGTAAGTAATGCTGAACTTTTTTTTTTGGGTCTTTTGATTTTTCGATAAATATAGAAAAAACTTTAAATATTTTTTAAAATGAGGGTTAACAATTTTCATGTGAAAAATAGAGGAAATTTAATACAGTTGTCTCTACTAAAAGATGTTAAATTCTTTTCTCACCTATATCAACTTCAAATCTCGAAATTTCAAAAAAAAAAAGAGAGAGAGAATATTAATGAACCTGTCTGCCACTAATTAATGCTGAACTCTTTTCTTTGGGTCTTTTGGTTTTTCGATAAATATAAAAAAAGCATTAAATGATTTTTAAAATGAGGGTTAACAATTCCCATGTAGAAAATAATAGAAATTTAATACAGTTGTCTCTCACTGAAAGATGTTAAATTCTTTTCACACCTATATCAACTTCAAATTTCGAAATTTCAAAAAAAAGTGGGATATTAATGCATATGTCTGCCACTAATTAATGCTGAACTCTTTTCTTGGGATCTTTTGGTTTTTTGATAAATATGCAAAAAAGCATTAAATATTTTTTAAAATGAGAGTTAACAATTCTCATGTAGAAAATAATAGAAATTTAATACAGCTCTCTCTCACTAAAAGATGTTAAACTCTTTTCCCACCTATACAATTTTGAATTTTGAATTTTAAAAAAGAAGTGGGATATTAATGCACCTGTCTACCACTAATTAATGCTAATTTTCGCACTAACTATTTAGAATTATAAAAATATTATTAATGTTTTTGTTATTAATAATAAAAATGTATTAAATTAAAAAAAGAATACAAACCAAAAGAGCACTAACAGTACTTCTCTGCCTGAATCGCAAAATGACATACATGCTTTAAGACTCTTCCTGAATCGCAATAACAACGCCAAGAATATTATAAGTCAATTTTTTTTTGGTAGGCTATTATAAGTCAAATTAAATTTTTCATTAACGTAGACATTTACTTAGTTTTTATTATACGTCAAATGAAAGCTAGATAAAATCATCGGAAATTATAAAGCCAAGAATGATTGCGAAATATGATTTATCATTTACATAGACATTTATTAACGTAGACATTTAATTTCAATAATTTATTCACATTTAATTTCGCTGGAGAAATAAAAAGAAAATAAGAAGGATATACAAAGGATATATAATAAAAGTCATACATAAAATAAAAATAAAAAAATAAATAAGAAAAGGAAAAATAATATATCTTTTTCGCTATTATGGAGCCACAGTTGTGTGATGCATATTCAAATAAAAAAAAAGAAAAAGAAAAAAGGGGAAGCTTCAAAATTGAAAATTCAAAAGAAGGTAACCCATATCTTCTTCAGTCTTTCACAGCTTACAACAACAAGTTTAGCTCTTCTCTGAAGATCTGCAAACTCCACATGCGCTTTCAAATAGTATAATAGTTGAAAGTGAACCCACCGTAAGGACGACAATTGTTCACTTGTTTCCACGCATTGAACATTGAGGACATATGCTTCCAAGCTCGTTTGCTGAACAAATGATCATCAAATCTACTTCCATGACCAACCCGCTCTAACAAAAGATAAACAAAATACCGATCCATCTCAGGTTCAAGATTGATTGCAAGAGATGAATTGGAAGAATCGAAAGAAAAAATGAGAGAGAAGTGAGAAAATAAAAAAACCATAACAAATGTAGATCAGATCTAAGAAAAATATCCTATGATTTTACCTTTTAACTGTTTTCACTTTAAAGCCATAACAGATGCAGATCTATCCATGCAAATTTTTGAACGAAAAGCTTCGAACATTATTCAATAAAAAAAAGTTCAGATTCACAAATCCAAAAGGAACAAAGAACAATGAGATGCAGTGAACAAAGAACAACGAAAATCTTTATTAGAGTAGCATTAATTTGTTAGGATCCTGATTGTAACTATCACGGTTTGTTACCTTGTATATTAAAATAGATTAGCTTGATTTATGCTTTCTGTTCCTTAGTTTTAGCTGATTTCCTGATGTAAATAGATTAGCTTGATTTATGCTTTCTGTTCCTTAAGTTTAGCTGATTTCCTGATGTAAATAGATTAGCTTGATTTATGCTTTCTGTTCCTTAAGTTTAGCTGATTTCCTGATGTAACCAATTGTAAATCTTGGTCTATATAATAGACCCAATTTGATATATCTTCAAGCTGCGAATTACAGCAACTTCTGTTATGGTATCAAGAGCTTGACGATCAACAAGCCTTCATTTTTTTTTTCATCATGACTTCCGCACCTAAAACCTTCAAGGTTTCTGATTCTAAGTCACCCTTTTACCTGCACCCATCCGACAATCCTGGTGCTGTTCTCACCACGGTCATCCTCCGTGGACAATCCAATTATGAAAATTGGGCTGCTCATACTTCTCTGCCTTCGGTTCCTTCTGAGCCGTCATCAGCATCCATCTCCATGGCAGATTTTACACCAGAAGTTCTACAACATCTCATGTCCTTGGCTGTCTCTTCTGCCCCTCCAGTTGATAAACTTACGGGTAAGATTTTACACCCATCTTGGATCATCGACAGTGGTGCATCCCAACACATGACGAGCACACTCTCCTATCTATCCAATGTGCATTCTATTTCTCCTTGTTCTGTGGGACTGCTGAATGGAGTTCATGATATTGCTACGCAATGTGGCAGCATTACTTTGGGCTCTTCTCTTCATCTCTCCAATGTTCTTTATGTCCCTTCGTTGGCTTGTAATTTGATTTCTGTATCTCAGCTTCTGCGCCAGTCTTGCTTGGCATTGTTTGTTAATTCTGTTTGTTTGATACAGGACCTAAAGCAGAAGAGGACGATTGGAACGGGTGTTGAACGAGAAGGGGTGTATATATTGTGTGCATCATCAGCTTCTGCTCATGTTGCCAGTACGTCAGATTCTGCAGCACTATGGCATCGTCGTCTAGGACATCCATCTTCCCGTTATTTATCTTTGTTACCTTTTATTTCCAATGCAAACAATTTGGCTCCTTGTGACGTTTGTTGTAAAGCCAAACAACCACGAAGTCCTTTTCCTATTAATAATAAACGTTGTTTACATCCTTTTGATTTACTTCACTGTGATATATGGGGGCCATATCATATGGCATCTACAACTGGTGCCCGCTATTTTTTAACTGTAGTCGATGATTTTAGTAGACATGTTTGGATTTTTTTGATGCGCAATAAAACTGAAACTTCCACATGTTTACTTCGGTTTCTCCACTTGGTTCGCACCCAATATGATGCATCTGTTAAGCGAATTCAGAGTGATAATGGGACTGAATTTTTGTCATCTGTAGTCCAAGAGGCTCTCTCATCCTACGGTATTCATCATCAATTATCATGCACTTACACCCCACAGCAAAATGGACGCGTTGAACGTCGTCATCGTCACATCCTCAACGTGGCTCGTGCTTTGCGTTTTGATGGTCACTTACCTATATCTCTTTGGGGAGAATGCATCTTGACCGCTGCTCACCTCATCAACAGGACACCGACTCCACTCCTTGGTGGTCAGTGTCCCTATGAAGTTTTGCATGGCACTCCACCAAAGTATGATCACTTACGGGTCTTTGGGAGTTTATGTTACACTACTGTTTTACCCAAACCACATGACAAGTTCGCTCCTCGCTCCCGTAAGTGTGTGTTTGTTGGCTACCCTTTCAACAAAAAAGGATGGAAGGTCATGGATATCTCCACTCATGAAATATTTGTTTCTCGTGATGTTTTATTTCATGAAACTATTTTTCCATTGGCTGCAACTTCATCTGCACCTTCTGTCCATGTACCGTCACCACAAGCTGTCTTCACCGATTATGATGTGGCACCTGTTACTGCTATTGATACTCCCACAGCGGAGCTTGATGACAGGGGGAGTTCGTCCTCCCCAATTCCGGGTTCTATTACTTCATCCACGGATGTCCCTGGTTCACCGGTTCCGTTGACAGAACCCAACACTGCATCTGTGGCAGATATTCGTGAACAGCGTGCCAGACGTCCCCCATCTCATTTAAAGGATTATGTATGCAACACAATGACTACACCCTTTCCTCGTCTCTCCACTTCTCCAATCGACTCAGGTATTCAATATTCCATTGATCATTATGTTTCTAATGCATTATTTTCTTCGCACCATCAGATTTTTCTTGCCGCCGTGGATAGTAACCTGGAACCCAAATCATTTAAAGAGGCTATGCAATATCCTCATTGGCAGAAAGCCATGCAAGCCGAAATTGATGCATTGGAAGCCAATCATACTTGGCAAATTCAACCTCTCCCTTCTGGTAAGAAAGCTATTCCATGTAAGTGGGTGTACCGCATCAAGTACAATTCTGATGGAACCATTGAACGCTATAAAGCGCGTCTGGTTATTGCTGGGAACAATCAGATCGAAGGAGAAGATTACACTGAGACTTTTGCACCGGTGGCTAAAATGACAAGTGTGCGTACATTTTTATCTGTAGCTGTAGCTCGAAAATGGAGCATTTTTCAGCTGGATGTTCAAAATGCCTTTCTCCATGGCGATTTGGATGAAGAAGTCTTTATGCGTTTTCCTCCCGGTTTCTCCCAAACCAAGTCTGGTCACGCCTGTAAGCTTCAACGTTCACTTTATGGTCTCAAGCAATCCCCACGAAATTGGTTTGCTAAGCTTCGTAGTTCTCTCCTCAGTTTCGGCTTTGTTCAGTCTCGTGCTGATTATACGTTGTTCACTTACTCGACTGGTTCCCATTATGTTGCTATACTTGTCTATGTAGATGATATTTTGTTGGCAGGTAGTGATCCTTCTCTCTGTGACCGTGTCAAAGCTCATTTACAAACCTGGTTTAAAATCAAAGATCTTGGTCCCCTCAAGTATTTTCTTGGCATTGAATTTGCTCGAAGCAAGACCGGTTTGTTTCTTACTCAACGCAAATTTGCTTTGGATATTCTTAAGGAATGTGGACTTCAAAGTTGTAAACCGGTTGCTTATCCTATGGATCCCAATCACAAGCTTGCTCTTGCTGAAGGACCTCCGTTTGATGATCCTAAACGTTATAGACGTATTGTTGGCCGTCTTGTATATCTCACGATTACACGACCAGAACTTAGTTATGCAGTTCACACACTTTCTCAGTTTTTGCAGCATCCTATGCAGATACATTACGATGCGGCTATTCGTGTTCTTCGGTACATTAAGTCCAATCCTGGCCAAGGACTCCTTCTTCGATCTGACAGTGATCTTCTTCTTCGTGCCTATTGTGATTCGGATTGGGCTAGTTGTCCCTTGACTCGAAAATCAGTCACTGGTTATTTTGTTACTCTTGGACATTCTCCTATTTCTTGGAAAACCAAGAAGAAAAACACAATATCCCGCTCCTCTGCTGAAGCTGAATACCGTGCCATGGCAGCTGCGACTTCTGAGCTTATTTGGTTAAAGTCTTTTCTCAGCTCTCTTGATATTCCTCATGCAGCCCCTATGCAACTGTTTTGTGACAGTCAGTCTGCTATTCATATTGCTTCTAATCTAGTGTTCCATGAGCGTACCAAGCATATCGAGTTAGATTGCCATTTCGTTCGGGACTATCTTCTCAGCAAGACTATTTCTACTCAACATATCCCCACTAGTTCTCAACCCGCAGATATTATGACCAAAGCACTTGGATCCAAACAATTCGATTTTTTGACTTCCAAGTTGGGCATCTCCTCCCTCCATGCTCCACCTTGAGGGGGAGTATTAGAGTAGCATTAATTTGTTAGGATCCTGATTGTAACTATCACGGTTTGTTACCTTGTATATTAAAATAGATTAGCTTGATTTATGCTTTCTGTTCCTTAGTTTTAGCTGATTTCCTGATGTAAATAGATTAGCTTGATTTATGCTTTCTGTTCCTTAAGTTTAGCTGATTTCCTGATGTAAATAGATTAGCTTGATTTATGCTTTCTGTTCCTTAAGTTTAGCTGATTTCCTGATGTAACCAATTGTAAATCTTGGTCTATATAATAGACCCAATTTGATATATCATCAAGCTGCGAATTACAGCAACTTCTGTTATGGTATCAAGAGCTTGACGATCAACAAGCCTTCATTTTTTTTCATCATGACTTCCGCACCTAAAACCTTCAAGGTTTCTGATTCTAAGTCACCCTTTTACCTGCACCCATCCGACAATCCTGGTGCTGTTCTCACCACGGTCATCCTCCGTGGACAATCCAATTATGAAAATTGGGCTGCTCATACTTCTCTGCCTTCGGTTCCTTCTGAGCCGTCATCAGCATCCATCTCCATGGCAGATTTTACACCAGAAGTTCTACAACATCTCATGTCCTTGGCTGTCTCTTCTGCCCCTCCAGTTGATAAACTTACGGGTAAGATTTTACACCCATCTTGGATCATCGACAGTGGTGCATCCCAACACATGACGGGCACACTCTCCTATCTATCCAATGTGCATTCTATTTCTCCTTGTTCTGTGGGACTGCCGAATGGAGTTCATGATATTGCTACGCAATGTGGCAGCATTACTTTGGGCTCTTCTCTTCATCTCTCCAATGTTCTTTATGTCCCTTCGTTGGCTTGTAATTTGATTTCTGTATCTCAGCTTCTGCGCCAGTCTTGCTTGGCATTGTTTGTTAATTCTGTTTGTTTGATACAGGACCTAAAGCAGAAGAGGACGATTGGAACGGGTGTTGAACGAGAAGGGGTGTATATATTGTGTGCATCATCAGCTTCTGCTCATGTTGCCAGTACGTCAGATTCTGCAGCACTATGGCATCGTCGTCTAGGACATCCATCTTCCCGTTATTTATCTTTGTTACCTTTTATTTCCAATGCAAACAATTTGGCTCCTTGTGACGTTTGTTGTAAAGCCAAACAACCACGAAGTCCTTTTCCTATTAATAATAAATGTTGTTTACATCCTTTTGATTTACTTCACTGTGATATATGGGGGCCATATCATATGGCATCTACAACTGGTGCCCGCTATTTTTTAACTGTAGTCGATGATTTTAGTAGACATGTTTGGATTTTTTTGATGCGCAATAAAACTGAAACTTCCACATGTTTACTTCGGTTTCTCCACTTGGTTCGCACCCAATATGATGCATCTGTTAAGCGAATTCAGAGTGATAATGGGACTGAATTTTTGTCATCTGTAGTCCAAGAGGCTCTCTCATCCTACGGTATTCATCATCAATTATCATGCACTTACACCCCACAGCAAAATGGACGCGTTGAACGTCGTCATCGTCACATCCTCAACGTGGCTCGTGCTTTGCGTTTTGATGGTCACTTACCTATATCTCTTTGGGGAGAATGCATCTTGACCGCTGCTCACCTCATCAACAGGACACCGACTCCACTCCTTGGTGGTCAGTGTCCCTATGAAGTTTTGCATGGCACTCCACCAAAGTATGATCACTTACGGGTCTTTGGGAGTTTATGTTACACTACTGTTTTACCCAAACCACATGACAAGTTCGCTCCTCGCTCCCGTAAGTGTGTGTTTGTTGGCTACCCTTTCAACAAAAAAGGATGGAAGGTCATGGATATCTCCACTCATGAAATATTTGTTTCTCGTGATGTTTTATTTCATGAAACTATTTTTCCATTGGCTGCAACTTCATCTGCACCTTCTGTCCATGTACCGTCACCACAAGCTGTCTTCACCGATTATGATGTGGCACCTGTTACTGCTATTGATACTCCCACAGCGGAGCTTGATGACAGGGGGAGTTCGTCCTCCCCAATTCCGGGTTCTATTACTTCATCCACGGATGTCCCTGGTTCACCGGTTCCGTTGACAGAACCCAACACTGCATCTGTGGCAGATATTCGTGAACAGCGTGCCAGACGTCCCCCATCTCATTTAAAGGATTATGTATGCAACACAATGACTACACCCTTTCCTCGTCTCTCCACTTCTCCAATCGACTCAGGTATTCAATATTCCATTGATCATTATGTTTCTAATGCATTATTTTCTTCGCACCATCAGATTTTTCTTGCCGCCGTGGATAGTAACCTGGAACCCAAATCATTTAAAGAGGCTATGCAATATCCTCATTGGCAGAAAGCCATGCAAGCCGAAATTGATGCATTGGAAGCCAATCATACTTGGCAAATTCAACCTCTCCCTTCTGGTAAGAAAGCTATTCCATGTAAGTGGGTGTACCGCATCAAGTACAATTCTGATGGAACCATTGAACGCTATAAAGCGCGTCTGGTTATTGCTGGGAACAATCAGATCGAAGGAGAAGATTACACTGAGACTTTTGCACCGGTGGCTAAAATGACAAGTGTGCGTACATTTTTATCTGTAGCTGTAGCTCGAAAATGGAGCATTTTTCAGCTGGATGTTCAAAATGCCTTTCTCCATGGCGATTTGGATGAAGAAGTCTTTATGCGTTTTCCTCCCGGTTTCTCCCAAACCAAGTCTGGTCACGCCTGTAAGCTTCAACGTTCACTTTATGGTCTCAAGCAATCCCCACGAAATTGGTTTGCTAAGCTTCGTAGTTCTCTCCTCAGTTTCGGCTTTGTTCAGTCTCGTGCTGATTATACGTTGTTCACTTACTCGACTGGTTCCCATTATGTTGCTATACTTGTCTATGTAGATGATATTTTGTTGGCAGGTAGTGATCCTTCTCTCTGTGACCGTGTCAAAGCTCATTTACAAACCTGGTTTAAAATCAAAGATCTTGGTCCCCTCAAGTATTTTCTTGGCATTGAATTTGCTCGAAGCAAGACCGGTTTGTTTCTTACTCAACGCAAATTTGCTTTGGATATTCTTAAGGAATGTGGACTTCAAAGTTGTAAACCGGTTGCTTATCCTATGGATCCCAATCACAAGCTTGCTCTTGCTGAAGGACCTCCGTTTGATGATCCTAAACGTTATAGACGTATTGTTGGCCGTCTTGTATATCTCACGATTACACGACCAGAACTTAGTTATGCAGTTCACACACTTTCTCAGTTTTTGCAGCATCCTATGCAGATACATTACGATGCGGCTATTCGTGTTCTTCGGTACATTAAGTCCAATCCTGGCCAAGGACTCCTTCTTCGATCTGACAGTGATCTTCTTCTTCGTGCCTATTGTGATTCGGATTGGGCTAGTTGTCCCTTGACTCGAAAATCAGTCACTGGTTATTTTGTTACTCTTGGACATTCTCCTATTTCTTGGAAAACCAAGAAGAAAAACACAATATCCCGCTCCTCTGCTGAAGCTGAATACCGTGCCATGGCAGCTGCGACTTCTGAGCTTATTTGGTTAAAGTCTTTTCTCAGCTCTCTTGATATTCCTCATGCAGCCCCTATGCAACTGTTTTGTGACAGTCAGTCTGCTATTCATATTGCTTCTAATCTAGTGTTCCATGAGCGTACCAAGCATATCGAGTTAGATTGCCATTTTGTTCGGGACTATCTTCTCAGCAAGACTATTTCTACTCAACATATCCCCACTAGTTCTCAACCCGCAGATATTATGACCAAAGCACTTGGATCCAAACAATTCGATTTTTTGACTTCCAAGTTGGGCATCTCCTCCCTCCATGCTCCACCTTGAGGGGGAGTATTAGAGTAGCATTAATTTGTTAGGATCCTGATTGTAACTATCACGGTTTGTTACCTTGTATATTAAAATAGATTAGCTTGATTTATGCTTTCTGTTCCTTAGTTTTAGCTGATTTCCTGATGTAAATAGATTAGCTTGATTTATGCTTTCTGTTCCTTAAGTTTAGCTGATTTCCTGATGTAAATAGATTAGCTTGATTTATGCTTTCTGTTCCTTAAGTTTAGCTGATTTCCTGATGTAACCAATTGTAAATCTTGGTCTATATAATAGACCCAATTTGATATATCATCAAGCTGCGAATTACAGCAACTTCTGTTAATCTTACCGCTGCATCGAGAAAATGAGATGTGGTGGCAGTATTATGAATCCTTCCATCCTGAAAAAATGAATAAATCAGTCAGTATAAAATTTATGAAAACGAGTTCATAGGGTTTGTTCATAAAGAAATAGAAAATTATACCAATAGAACAATTCCTACACACATGAACGAAAAAAAAATGCAAGCAAGACAAAAAAGAAGAAGCAACACTTCCCTATTTATAGGCAAAGTCGTAATTTATTTATTTAAAAAAAAAATTAGCTTGTAGAATACACTTCACCATTACCAATGCAGAAAATAGTGGAGGGAACTTAATTGTTAGGTGACTGATTTCAATTTCAATTAATACACTTCCCACCCATTTCAAATTTCAATTTCGAATTTTGAATTGAGAACATCATTAGTACAACTGTCTGCCACCAAGTATTTTATAATGATTTAAAAGAAACTCTCTCTCCTTTGTAGAATTTTTTTATTTACGAAATAAAAAACATTTCTAAAAGAAGTAACTTTTCAAACTATCTCCAGTGTGAACACAAAGATGAGAATTAAGGAGAATGCGACACCTCAGCTAATTTTCAAAAGTTTGGTTCTCCTTTCTATATAGTAAGAAGTAAGATTATCGGCCAGTGGCCTGCCTTATTTACAAAAAAATAAAAGACTGATTTGGCCTGTTAGAAAAAAATAAGACAATAAAAATTTATCTAAACATAATATACAATCAACAACACTAGTAATTCCATAAATATTCATAAATTCAATGTATGTCGAAACAACATAATATAGAACAAAATCATTCAAAAAGTCTGTTTAACTAAAAAATAGGGGTGAAATGAATTGAGAGGAGAGAGAAGACTATTACAAATAGTATAAAAAATATAAATAAAAAAACATTAATATACTAGGTCAGCCTGAAAGGCTCCAAGGCCGAGCTTTTGAATTGGAGCCTGAGGCCTTTTTACTAAACTAGCTTTTATATAAGTCCAAGCCTGGTTCCAACAACCAATATTAGGCATGTAAGCCTGAGCCTTCACGAGCCGAGCCAAAGGCCCCTGGCTCGTTTATCACCCCTATTCATAAGAATCAATAAAGTGTCATTAACAGTAATCACATACATTAATTAGGCAAGGAAAAGAAGAAATTATAATCGCTTGAAATCTAAAATAAGTAGATGCAAACACTTGCAATGAGAAAACAAGTACGAGTAAAAGTTCACTGTTTCACTTGCAGTGGTCACTCATTTAAAATTTAAGTAAAAGGTGATTTAGAAATAATACATAATCTTCGATGTTGTGATTGGTTGCAACAATAGCGTAGTGAATGACATGTGCCGGTATCTATTCGCTTCCACCTGACACACTCCATTCCCGCTTTTCCATTTCTCTACTTTTCTCATGAACCAAACAAGTCCAGAATTCGTTAGCATAAGAAAACAATGCCAATTAGTCAAATCAAAGATGCAAAACGCAAAATGTAGCGGATTAAATCAAAATCACAAAAAGTTAAGATTCGATAAAAAAAAAAAAAAAAAAACAATGTGTAGAAAAGCAGAAGGCTAAAAGTAGAGGATCCAGATCTAGAAGAGTGAAGGTAGCAGGAAAAAAATTGAGAATTGGAACCCGATCGAAACCCTAAAACAACCATAATGAGGTAGCTAAAAATAAGATTTTAAGTAGAAAACAGTGGTGATAAAAAATCGTAGAAGGTAAAATCATGACAGAAAAATCATAGATAGGCGGTTTAGAAGGGGAAGGATATTGTAACAACCAAGTTGTGCTAGTGAAAATAAATATAAAGTATTAAATTTGAGAAATCATGACCATACAAAGATGGAAATAAATATAACCGTTGGATCAACATGATCGATCTAACGGTGAGATTGATTGGTATTAACATAGTAGTAACACAACTTGGTTGTTACAGTAACCTTCCCCCGTTTAGAATATGGGTTCATTTTTTCAATGTTATTTTAGAAAACTTTATTTAATATTCACTGAAATAACATTATTTTGGATGGGGTGAAAATTTATTGTAAGGTTATAATAATTTTTATTATTCTAAATGATATCGTTTTATTAAATATTAGAAAAAAAATTTAAAATAACATTAGATATTTTATTCCCTTAGAGTATTGGTAAAAATATTTTAATGAAGAAAAAATTGTAAAAATATATACTAAATAGAGATTAAAATTATCATGATAAGGAGAATAAATAAGATTAACATGTGTGCGTTGGAGCAATTCAAGAGAGGAAAGAGTGTGTGTGTGTGTGTGAATTCTTAAAAATGAGGAAGGACAGTAGGATAGAAGAAAAGCCTAGTGGAAAAAAAGTTAAAAAGTGCAAAATTTCAAGCTCTGCTAGGGTTTTGGGATTCGAGCCCTAACCATGCAAAAAACGGCTGAACGTGGTTTATCATCTGAGGAGATTGATATGCTACAACGGAGTAAGAAGAAAGTTAAGGGGGGAAACGATGTCTTCTCCAATGACTATACCTTGGTGCAACGTGAAGAGGAGTGGATGGATGCACAGGCAAGCTTTAAGGAGATCCTAATGAAACACAATGAAGAATGGGAGCCAGAAGAGAATCAAGACGCAGATATGGGAAGCAGTGTGTGAACGGAGGAAGCACAAGAGGATCAGCAGGGAGAACATCCAAATAATAAGGATGTTACGATAGAAACTAGAGGAGATGGTAAAACGAATTTTAAGCTGACATCCCAATTCAAGGAGAAGGCGTGGAGATCCTGGAAACAATCCCTTATTATAATGACCCTAACTGATAAATCTTAGTTAGAGATTTAATTTAAGGATTTAAATGCCATAATTAGATTCAGTGAGCGATTTCGAGTATTTTGACTGTAATCATGACTATGTTATGAACAGTGCGTTCTGCCGGAGAATTTACAGTTTTGTGAATTAACCGGTAGAGCTTAAAATGAGCAAAATAATTTTAGGAACATAATTTGAAAATTCTGATGACAAATATGAGTTCAGAACGAAAAATTGGATAGTCTGGCACTTTCCGTGAAAATCTCGTGAATAGTGTTTCTACCGGGTATTTTGTACTGCTGTTTAAGCAACCGGTAGAGTCCAGAAATAAATAATTGATGAAATAAGAATAAGAAAGTCCAATATATGCCAAGCAAGTCAATATAGGCCCAAGAAAATGATAAGTTTATAAGTGTTAAGTTTTAAAAGTAAATAAAGTACAATTAGTGATTCACAGTGCATTTCGTTAAAAACGGTGCAAAAACCATACTGTGAATTATGAATATTGTTCCTTAGGAAATAAAAATTAATTTAAATAACTTTAGAAAAATAAAAATATATCCGTAGCTTTAAGTTAAGTTTTCGGTAAATTTAAGTGAAATACGCGATAGAAAAACATCCGACAAAAGGGCCACATGTGCCTAAATAGCTTGGCCACTTAAATGAATCACTATTCATTGCAAAAATTTCTTCTTCTCTCTCTTGAAGGGCCGAGCTTCAGCCATGGAAAAGGGGGGGTTAGGGTTTTGCTTGTTTTGTTGATTTCTTCTTGAATTCTCAACCAAATCTTATGACCCACCACTTGAAATTGATTAGGAACCACTCAAGGAATCCATTGCACCTATCCATTTGAGCTATAGTTGAGTGTGTGAAGAGTTATTCCTCCTCTTATTTTCGGATTACTATTCATAGGAGGAGAAAAAGTGGGTTTTTGATGGAGCTTTGCTTGGAGGTTATTCTCTAGGCTTTGTACAAGTGATTAGAGGTAAGAAACCTCTATTTCTATGGTATTATTTTGTGATCTATGTTTTGAAAATTTGGAGCATGTTTTGAGTGGGAAATATTTGATGTTAGAAGGTGAAAATTATGATGGATTGTTGTTGTATAGGAATGATAGTGTTTAGTAAGCATTAATTTGTGATAAAAAAATTGAAAAGCCCTAGTGCACTTTTCCCCTAGGTTTCGGCCTTCATGGCTTATATAGGGTTCATCATGCAAATTTTTATTGTATGTTTGAAAAGGTAAAATATGTTGGAATGTAGTGTAAATGGATTAATTGGTGGAAATGCCAAAGTTAGAAAAAATCCTACAAATACTTGCTCTATGTTACGAACTATAGGATGTTTAGGGGTATATATATATTGGTTACATTTTATTCTAATAAAATGGGTTGCATTTTAATATACCAATGGATGAGCTAAGAAGTGAAATGCTTTGACAAATGGTTGAAAAATACCTTGAGTCCCTAAGGGTACGCCCGCGACTTTTAAAGAAAAAGTAGCATGATTTATGTTGAAAATTCCTAAGGGAATGGTTGATTAAATTAAAGAACACCAACGGTTATAAAGGGGTCTAGACTTGTGTATTGGCATAGGATTGACAAAAATGCAAAGAAAGGAAAATAAGCGATAAAATGTATGCTTATGAAATAATTATGGTATTGCATCATTTTATTGATGCATTGCAAATTTTCTCTAGGTGTGCCTAGGGATTGAGAAGGATCGGAAATCTCTTGAAGTGATAAAAGTAACTTGTTCCACAAGTAAGCGTATTGGTAAAGCTTCAAGAGGTAAGCTCTATGTTTAAGGAGTCTTTTCCTGCTTGAGTGCTCCACCATGGTTAGTGAACTATGGTTGGACTGTATGACTGTGATTTAGATGCTTTGTATAGATGCATTCATATAGAGTTATTTGATAACATGATATGTTTTGCTCTGATATGACTTCTGTAATTTGATTTCTGTAACAATCTCTGGCCATTGATTGTATAGTACCCGGACGTCCGCTTTGGGGTCCTCCCTCGGGACTGATGGTGTACTCCTCTGATATGTCTGGTTCCGCTTTGGGGTCCTCCCTCGGGAACACGTGCGTTGATTTCCGCTTGGGGTCCTCCCTTGGGAATGACGGCGCACATCTCTGATATGATATGGATATATGCTCTGTTCTGTTATGATATCTGTTATATGTGGTATTTGTATACTCTGTATCTGAATTTCATGCAGGAGTGAGCCAGGGGTATGGAGAATTCTCTATAAACCTGGAGCTTATTGAGATTTGTAATCTCACCCCTCTTTGGGGACACATTTTCAGGGGCCCAGATTTCCGGTGAGTCCTCACTAGGCAGGGACACGACACGTGGCTGAGGCAGTTGACAGACCGGATTTTGAGTGGCTGTAGGCTACTACCTTTTTGGAGTGTTTGATGTATTTCAGTATTTTCGCATTTGATGGATCATGATATTGATCCTTTATTTTGTATATGGCCTGTATATGTTTTGTACATGTCTATCAGTTTGATGCATGTACATTTGAGTATTCAGGAACGTTATATGATGATGTAGTATTCAGATAGGTTTATGTTTTGATGGCATGCTGTTAGATTTAGTGGCACGGAGCCATGTTATGCATGCGCCCATGTATGGGTATTTGATTATATTTGGATATCTGGTATTTCTGAATTGATATGTTGTATAAACTGTTTATCAGGAAATGCTTCTGAGTGGGATTGGAAAATCCCCAGTTGTCCGATTTATAGAGGAAACTCTGCCCGATTTTCGTTTACGCCGAGTAAGAATTAAGTTAGAAAAAGAAAAAGTTAGCTCATATTTTTGTAAGTTAAGTCTTCCGCTGTTTCTGTTTGTATCATATGTATGTTAATTGAACCGGCTCGAGACGGGGATGTTACATTTATGGTATCAGAGCAGTTTCTCTAGGAGAGCCTGTGAAATATTGCATGAACTGTTCGGGTTGTTATGTTCTTGAGTTTTTCTTGGAATACTATGATATGCATGTCTAATCACCGAGTGTGAGCGTAGCTAACTCATTCCTTTGTGTGAAATATGCAGAATTATGGTTCGCCCAAGAAGGACTTCTGATCCTCCTATTGACCCGACCGATCCAATATTGGCAGATTTGGCAAGACCCCGACTTAACCCGCGGGGAAATACTTCACAGCCAGATCCAATGATAATGGCCTTAACTGAGATGCAACAAAATATGGCTGCAGCTAGGCAGCGAGAGCTAGAAGTGATGATGAAAGCAAATCAAGATCTGTTAGAGGCTAATAGGTTGGCCAATCAAGAAATGATGGCAGCAAGCAGAATGGCGAATATTGAAATGATGAGATTACTCTTGGTTGAGGTGAGGGCGGGTGGGCAAGGTCCACAGCCACAGCCTTTGCAACAGCCACAGCCTGAGCCACAACCACAACAGCCTGTTCCTCCTCCTCATAATCCCATTGTTGTGGAGGGTGAAGGAAATAATGATGTGAATGAAGAATCTAGTCACAGGGGTGGTGTGGCACAGCCAGCCACTAATAGAGAGCAAAGAGAAAGAATGCTAAATGCCTTCCGAAAACATGCACCACCAAATTATAAAGGAGGCATTGATCCTATTGCTGCAATTCAGTGGTTAGAAGAATTGGATCGCATTTTTACTGTCATGGAGTGTGATGATCAGCAGAAATTGTTGTATGCTTCTTATATGTTGCAGAATGATGCAGCTGATTGGTGGAGAAATACCCGTCTGCCCTTGGAATGTCAGGGTTATGCTATTACCTGGCCTTTATTTGAAAGGCAATTCTTGCTGAAATACTTTCCGGCTGAAGCCCGGATAAGGAAGAAGGGTGAATTTGAAGAACTAAAGCAGGGTCAGATGTCTATTGATGAATACTTGAATAAGTTCAATAAGCTGGCCAAATACTCTCATTTCCAGAGAGCTCCACCTACAGAGGATGACTTGATTTTTAAATTTCATAGAGGATTACATGATAACATCTCTGAAAAACTTGCAGGTGACTCATTTGATACTTTTGCTGCACTTGTTAAAAAGTGTAAAAATATTCAAGAATATTACAGAAGGAAGCATAAGGACCAATCTGCTCCTAATTCTGGTCCTAAAAACACTTCTGGGAATTCTAAAGGAAAAGGGTTGCAGGTTAGACAGTCTGATGGTAAGTTCAAAAAGGCGGGAAATTCTAAGCCTGGAAATATTAAGCCTGCTTCTCTATGTGCTACATGTGGTAAAGTTCATGCAGGGGTTTGCAGAAAAGAGCAAAGACTGTGTTACAAATGTGGCCAACCTGGGCATTTTATTAGGGACTGCCCCTTTAATGGGGGACAAGTTTCTACTATTCAGGCCACTCCGGCTCCTATTGTGGTTGAGGAACCATCTCTACCTCTCCCACCTCCAGTTGCCCGAGTATATGCAGTGACTCAGCAAGAGGCTGAGAGGTCAGCTAGTTTGGTGCGAGGTATGATTTCTATTCATGATGAAATGCTTAGTGTTTTGTTTGATTCTGGTGCCACGCATTCTTTTATTGCTGATTATGTAGCTGAAGCATTTGGTCTGCATGTGATAAAAATGAAAACTCCTATGCGTATTGTTACGGCTGTGGGAAGAGTTTTTAATGAAGACTATGTTTGTGAAAATGTGAAATTCAAGTATGAAGGCAGGGAATATTCTGCCGACTTTATTGTCTTGCACCTTGCTTCTGTGAATTTAATTCTGGGGATGGATTGGTTGTCCAAGTACTGTGTGAAGATTGACTGCTGCAGTAAAACCATTTATGTCTCATCTCATGATGAAGAAATGGAGTCTCCTTATTTGTCTGTACTTCAGGTGGTAAAGGCCTTGAAGGAAGGAGATTCCGGGTATGTTTTATTGGGAGGTCTGGTTGGCGTCAACAAGGAGCCAATTTCTGTTATTCCGATTGTCTCTGAGTTTGAGGATGTCTTTCCGGATGAAATTCCGCACTTTCCTCCAGAGAGGGAAATTGAATTTGCAATTGACTTATTGCCTGGTGTGGGACCTATCTCCCTTGCCCCATACCGGATGTCACCTCTAGAATTATCTGAATTGAAGAAGCAGATTGAAGACTTGTCCAGTAAGAATTTTATCAGACCGAGTGTGTCTCCGTGGGGAGCACCGGTGATCTTTGTTAAGAAGAAGGATGGGTCTATGAGATTATGTACAGACTACCGGCAGTTGAACAAGGTTACTGTTAAGAATAAGTATCCTTTGCCGCGGATAGATGATTTGTTGGATCAGTTGCGGGGTGCGACTGTATTTTCTAAGATTGATCTCCGGTCCGGGTATCATCAAATCCGGGTAAAGCCGGATGACGTTCCGAAGACAGCTTTCAGGTCCCGTTATGGGCACTATGAGTATCTGGTTATTCCTTTTGGGCTTACAAATGCACCAGCCGTTTTCATGGGTTATATGAATCGGATCTTTAAAGCCTATCTGGATCAGTTTGTGGTGGTCTTTATAGATGACATACTGATATATTCAAAGAGTAAAGAAGAGCATTCCGAGCATCTAAAGGTTGTTTTGCAGATTCTGAGAGAGCATCAGTTGTATGCTAAACCATCAAAATGTGAATTCTGGCTTTCTGAGATACAATTTCTGGGCCATGTCATCTCATCTGAAGGAGTGGCAGTGGACCCGAGCAAGATTGAAGCAGTGGTAGAATGGGAACGTCCTAAAAATGTTACAGAGATCAGGAGTTTTCTTGGTTTGGCTGGATATTATAGGCGTTTTATTGAGGGATTCTCACGGATGGTTTTACCGTTGACACGGTTAACCCGTAAAGGGAACCCATTTGTGTGGACCCAAGAATGTGAAGTGAGCTTTCAAGAGTTAAAAAGGAAGTTGACTACAGCTCCGGTATTAATATTGCCGGATCCTACAAGTAAGTTTGTGGTGTATTGTGATGCTTCTAAGTTTGGGTTAGGCTGTGTGTTAATGCAGTTCCGTCAGGTGGTCGCTTATGCTTCTCGGCAGTTGAAACCACATGAGGAGAATTATCCGACACATGATCTTGAGTTGGCAGCCGTAGTGTTCGCATTGAAAATTTGGCGACACTTTCTATACGGGGCCGATTTTATTGTCTACAGTGACCACAAAAGTCTAAAGTATCTGTTTGATCAGAAGGAGCTAAACATGAGGCAACGCCGATGGGTGGAATTTCTGAAGGATTATGATTTTGAATTGCAATATCACCCTGGTAAAGCCAATGTAGTAGCTGATGCTTTAAGCAGAAAGACGCTTGGTATGGCCAATTTGATGATTTCCGAGTATAACTTGATTGAGAAATTCAGGGATCTCCACATTCCTGTGAATACAGAAGATAGTCCACATTTATTGACTACTACGGTAGTCCTGAATTCATTAGTTGAGCGGATTAAAGAGGCTCAATTGCTTGATGAAGAGATTCAGTCTATGAAAGAGCAGGACTTTGTGTCCACTGATAGGTTCGGTCTTAAGTTTTACAAGGATCGGATCATTGTTCCAAAAGGTCAGATGGTAGATGAGGTATTAACTGAGGGTCACATGGGTAAGTACACTATCCATCCTGGTGCTACCAAGATGTACCAAGACTTGAAACGGAATTTCTGGTGGTCGGGAATGAAGAAAGACATTGCTCTATTTGTGAGTAAGTGTTTGACATGTCAGAAAGTTAAGATTGAGCATCAGAGACCTTCTGGATTACTGCAGCCCTTGGATATTCCGGAATGGAAATGGGTCAGTATTTCTATGGATTTTGTAGTAGCATTACCGAGAACTCAGGCTGGTTTTGATTCCATCTGGGTAGTTATTGACAGATTGACAAAGTCTGCACATTTCATACCAGTTAAAACGAGTTTCTCCACAGAGCAGTTGGCTCGGATATATGTAAGAGAGATTGTGAAACTTCATGGTGTTCCTGAAAGTATCATTAGTGATCGGGACCCTAAATTTACTTCTAGACTCTGGGATGCAGTGCAACAGGCCTTCGGTACACAGTTGAGGCTGAGCACGGCTTATCATCCCCAGACTGATGGTCAGACTGAGAGGACTATTCAGACCCTGGAGGACATGTTGAGGGCTTGTGCCTTAGAGCAGGGAAATGCATGGGATAAATATCTTCCTCTAGTGGAATTTTCCTACAATAATAGTTATCATGCCAGTTTGGGCATGGCTCCGTATGAAGCTTTGTATGGCCGTAGGTGCAGGGCGCAGTTATTTGGGCCTGATATGGTCCAAGAGACTACCGATCAAATTATGATGATTAAGGATCGATTGAAGAAAGCACAGAGTCGCCAAAAGAGTTATTATGATGCAAAGCATAGACCCCTTGAATTTTCAGAAGGGGATCATGTATTTATCCGTTTGTCTCCGACTACGGGTGTTGGGCGTGCTCTAGGAGTGAGGAAGTTGAGTCCTAGGTTCATTGGGCCCTACCAGATTATGAAAAGGGTCGGACCTGTGGCTTATCAGCTTGCCTTACCTCCACATCTGTCAAATTTGCATAGTGTTTTTCACATCAGTCAACTTCGAAAATACGTGCCGGATGAATCCCACATTGTACAGCCGGACAATATCGAAGTAAGAAAAGACTTGAAGGGAGCGGGAGAATGAAATTCTCCAGCGATATCCTGAGTTTGATGTCAGGTATATGTATATTTGATATTTGATTTTGTGGGCAAAATCCTTAAAAGGTGGGGTGAATATAATGACCCTAACTGGTAGAATTTAATTTAAGGATTTAAATGCCATAATTAGATTCA